>NW_021191063.1:0-1103 GCF_002162155.2 Triticum dicoccoides | reverse complement strand
TGTTTGCTTTTAGGTTAGCAAAATTATAAACTTTCTGTTAGTGCCATTAGTTTTAGAAAAATTATAAACTTTCTGTTAGTGCCATTAGTTTTCAAATTTGAATAGTTAAAATTTGAATTCTTTGAAAATTGTTTGAATCACAAGTTTGTGATTAACTTACTAAAAAATGAGAATATATGCGCTTATAGAGAAAATTCAACCTAAATTCCTAGTAAATTTCTATGAATTTCAGAGAAATTCACTATGAATTTAGGTTAAACTTTTCTCTATCAGGGCATCTATTTTCACTTTGAGAGGAGCTCAACAAGGCAGAGAGGGAAGGGCTTATAAACCGGTGTGAGCCCCCTTTGGTTGCCGAGGTGGGACTAAACTCTGCCCGCAACGAGGACCAACCCTTTAGTCCCGGTTTGTGGCACAAACCGGGACTAATGGTCATGGGCCAGGGGCGAGGAGCAGAATTATAAACTTTCTGTTAGTGCCATTAGTTTTAGAAAGTTGAAAGTTGAAAGTTGGCATGGGCCAGGGACTAATGGTCATGGTATTACGAGGGCCGAACCATAAGACATGAAAGCATTTCAAATGAACTCTGAAAAAGTTGAAAGTTGGCATGGTATCATAATTTCACCCACATAGCATGTGCATGTATAAAACGGACAATGGTAGCATGTTCGTGTGTTACAAAGTTGGCATGGTATCATCATAATAGTTGCGGGAGAAAGTCTTCACTTTTTCTTCGCTTGTGTCATTTGCTTATTGCGCTGTAACCATGGATAATCTTCATTGTTTATCAGGATGCTTGGGTCAGCCTTGACATTGAAGGGAGGAATTTCATGAAACTTTTCATAATCTTCAGACATGTCTGTCTTGCCGTCCACTCCCAGGATGTCCCTTTTTCCTGAAAGAACTATGTGGCGCTTTGGCTCATCATATGATGTATTCGCTTCCTTATCTTTTCTTTTTCTCGGTTTGATAGACATGTCCTTCACATAGATAACCTGTGCCACATCATTGGCTAGGACGAACGGTTCGTCAGTGTACCCAAGATTTTTCAGATCCACTGTTGTCATTCCGTACTGTGGGTCTACCTGTACCCCGCCGCCTAA
>NW_021191062.1:0-658 GCF_002162155.2 Triticum dicoccoides | reverse complement strand
CCCCTCTCTCAAACTCTCCATCTACCTGGTCACACATACACATGCATATCTCACTCGCACTCTATAGGCCCACATAGGATAGTAATTTCACGTCTCCCATTTATTTGCTCGGGCGAATTCCACCGAGCAGAGGATGTTTAACGGTTCGTTCAAATTGGAAGAACGAGCATCCACGTCTACCTTACCAAGTCGATTCGAATCAAATTTTGAAATATTAGCTTGCCACTTCTTTTTTAGATGGAGAGATGATGCTCGGGAGTAATGTGTTTTTACATGCTCGTTGCTAGCGATTTACTATATGAAAAATAGTTGACACACTCAAAAACGCGAATCAAACCGAAAATGAAATATCTTGATTCAATGAAATAGCTCATTCACTAGGTCAAAATAGTGAACTAAATCCAAAATTGAACACCTCAATCGAGTAGCATGTTATATAGTATTATAGTACTCCATGAACATGTTGAAAGTCAAATTAATGAACTTGTTTGATATACGCATATATCGTTCATGTGTGGATTGCAGACAACATGTTTTCCAATTTAAATATTTGAATGCAAGTTTATATCAAAACATGGTTTATATCCGTCTTTGATGCATAAAACGTCTCTCTCTCTCTCTCTCTCTCTCTCTCTCTCTCTCTCTCTCTCTCTCTCTC
>NW_021191061.1:0-983 GCF_002162155.2 Triticum dicoccoides | reverse complement strand
GGACCCCAAAGCGGTGAGTAAAAGTGCACGAAACGGACCAGAATCGGCAAAAATTGTGAGTGTTGATGACCGACACGTAAACACACGACGGGGTTCGTAAATCATGGAAATCACTCCGGGACCCCTGAAACTAAGTAATAGTCCAAGAAATGGGCCAAAATCGGCCCAAACTGCGATTGTTGATGAC
This sequence comes from Triticum dicoccoides, assembly GCF_002162155.2. NCBI lineage: Eukaryota > Viridiplantae > Streptophyta > Magnoliopsida > Poales > Poaceae > Triticum > Triticum dicoccoides. Next base: position 796 of record NW_021191061.1, on the reverse strand, counting down.
CTACATGTAAGCGCACCTTCGGGTTCAACAACTATGGAAATCGCTTCGGTACCCCAAAACGGTGAGTAATAGTCCACAAAACGTGTCAGAATCGACAAAAACCACGAGTGTTTATGACCGACACGTAAACACACCCCGGGGTTTGTTAATCAAGGAAATCACTTCGGGACCCCAAAACAGTGAGTAATAGTCCATGAAGCGGGCCAGAAACGGCCAAAACTGCGAGTGCCACAAAACAAGCCAGAATCGGCCGAAACTGCGAGTGTTGATGATCGACACGTAAACTCACCCCGGGGTTTGTTAATTGTGCAAGTCCCACCGGGACCCCAAAACAGTGAGTAATAGTCCACGAAACGGGCCAGAATCGTCCAAAACTGTGAGTGTTCATGACCGACACCTAAACGCATTTTGGGGTTCAACAACTATGGAAATCGCTTCGGGACCCCTAAATGTTGAGTAATAGTCCACGAATCGCGTCAGAATTGGCCAAAACTGTGAGTATTGAGGACACACACGCAAACGCACCCCGGGAATTGTCAATCATGGAAATCGCTCTGGGACGCCAAAACGGTGAGTAATAGTGCACGAAGCGGACCAGAGTCGACCAAAATTGTGTGTTGATGACCGACATGTAAACGCACCACGGAGTTCGTCAATCATGGAAATCACTGCGGGACCCCCAAAACTAAGTAATAGTGCAAGAAACGGGCCAAAATCGGCCCAAACTACGATTGTTGATGATCGACAGGTAAGCGCACCATGGGGTTCAAGAACCATGGACATCGCTTTGGGGCCC
>NW_021191060.1:0-917 GCF_002162155.2 Triticum dicoccoides | reverse complement strand
GGCGTGGTGATGGTGGAGAGGCAGTACTCCGACAGGGCTTCGCCAAGCACACAACGGAGGAGGAGAGGTGTTGGGGAGGGGAGGGCTGCGCCTTGGAGGGTGGTCTGGCTGCCCTCCCCTCACCCCTCTATTTATAGGGGGAAGGGAGAAGGGGGCCGGCCCCCTAGAACCCATCTAGGGGGGGGTGCGGCAGCCAAGGGGAGAGGGGGAGAGGGTGGCTTGCCCCCCAAGCCAAGGGGGGCGCCCCCTCTAGGGTTCCCCCCTCAACCCTAGGCGCAAGGGCCCAAGGGAGGGGGTGCGCCCAGCCCACCAGGGGCTGGCTCCCTGCCCCACGCAGCCCATGTGCCCCCCCGGGAGGGGTGGCCCCTCCCGGTGGACCCCCGGAACCCTTCCGGTGGCCCCGGTACAATACCGGTATGACCCCGAAACTTCCCGGTGTCCGTTTGACAACTTCCCATATATAAATCTTTACCTCCGGACCCTTCCGGAGCTCCTCGTGACGTCCAAGATCCCATCCGGGACTCCGAACAACATTTGGTAGTCACATACTAGTCTTCCTAATAACCCTAGCGTCACCGAACCTTAAGTGTGTAGACCCTACGGGTTCGGGAGACATGCAGACATGACCGAGACGCTCTTAGGTCAATAACCAACAGCGGGATCTGGATACCCATGATGGCTCCCACATGCTCCTCGATGTTGTCATCGGATGAACCACGATGTCGAGGATTCGATCAAACCCTGTACGCAATTCCCTTTGTCAATCGGTACGTTACTTGCCCGAGACTCGATCGTCGGTATCCCAATACCTTGTTCAGTCTCGTTACCGGCAAGTCACTTTACTCGTACCGTAATGCATGATCCCGTGTCCAACACCTTGGTCACATTGAGCTCATTATGATGATGCATTACCGAGT
>NW_021191059.1:0-2056 GCF_002162155.2 Triticum dicoccoides | reverse complement strand
TATATATGGTAGCAAAAGATTAGCAATAATCAATTCAAAGATGCAATGTTGAATAAACGCTCAACGACGGTACTGTGCTGGTCCTAGGCTAGACCGGACTAGAGACGCGAGCCTAGAACACTAATGAGGTCACGGCGTAGCACAACTAGCATCAATGAAGGATACTAAGTAGCTCTTGACAGCAAGATATAAGTGAAGATCACAACGGCAGTGAAGATAATGATGAAAAACAACTGCCAAGCAGGATGTACAACAACTCTCTCTCCAACTTTCCTCTTGAAAAGTTTGAGACAATTTTCTGATAAATTCTTTCAAAGAATGCTACTAACTCAAGCTTTCCAATGCAAAAAGAATCACTCAATTCCGAGTTGATATGAGGAGTCAAAGAATTCTAAAACTGGCCTGAAAAATTGGAACAAGCTGTGTTCACGAACTTCAGAGGGCAAAAAGACCTATTTAGAAACCGATTTTGAGGTGTCAAATATTGGACTAGCTTCTGCAACTATTTAGATGCGGCTCGTCGCTATCTTCAATTTGAGTACTCACGGAGCCAAAACGGACTTCGTATGAGGAAGATACACCTGTTTTACTGAACAGTGCGCAAAACAGATTCCAATCCGAATTCAGGTACGAGATTGATTCTAGATAGATCCAATTTTTTTTTCTTCTCTCTTTTTTTTTCTCACGCTTTTTTTTCTTTTTCTTCTCCCTCTTTTTCTTTTTTTTTCTCTTTTTTTTTCTTCTCCCTCTTTCCAAGACAAACTAGATAAGATGCAGATTCGATCAGGCGAAGATGTGAGTGACCTCAACTATGATTATGACAATAAACAGTGCGTAGCACATGGTGGAAATTGGTGGATGGGATGGTGGACAGCGGATGGGATAATGATGCAGCGGCTGCGTGACTAATGTGAATAGAACTCGAAACTCTAAAGGAACTAGACACTAAGACCAGCAACTCGACACGGCGATGCAACCGATAATTCAATAATGCAAACAATGAAAAGAAAATTGCAAAGGCTCAGTCTGGCTAGGACAAAGGATGAATAGATCTAACTTTTGTTTTGTGGCTTTTTCTTGTACAATAGGTAAGAAAATAAATCTAATCTAGGAAAAACTGGAAATTCTCACCGAGCAACCTGAGGCGAGGGTCCCGATCTTTCGATGAGATGATAATTATTGATTTGGTGGAGAAGACTTTGACGATCCGACTACAAACGTGCACGACGTTGCGCCTTAGCAATCGCTAAACCAATCTCCTGAGGTTACTGACGATGCTGGAAGCACGGTCAGCCTGACCACGAAGGTCTATTCCTGCAAGCAATCGAAGAACGAGCAAGAATATGATAAAGCAATCTGAATATTGCAAATATATATGAAGTATTGATAATGGTGGGGATCCGGAAGCGGTCTTGGTCTGGTCGTTGGACACAAACGAAGTACACGAAGTTGCAATGGCTAACTTTTAAATAAACAAATCCCCAGGAAAAGCTACTAGATGGATCTACTTATATAGGAGCAAGGGGTGGCGGCCAAGGAGGTGGGAGGACGTCCCAAGGCAGCCTAAAACTAAATCTAGGTCGTACAAGGCCAATGGGCCCAAGTGGAGGTGATGTAACACCTTTGGACTTGTAGTTTGACTCGGATTCTGCTGCAGCATCAGATGGTTTCGTCCACAACTCAACGCTCCGGACGTATTTGAAGGTGATTCCAATTGGGTTGGAAAGTGCACGAAATCTAGTTTCCAACAAAAAAAGAATCACCCAATTCGGAGTCCGTATGAAAAACTTGTGTGCGTTTTGAGTCAGGTGTGTCTGTGCAGTCCGAATCTGAATCCAGAACGTGAGAGACTTGGACTCTATCTTCTCTTGGGCCAAAAGTGACGTGAGAGAACTTTTTGGACAGCAAATAAACATCTCTTTCTTCCTTATCTTCACATGTGGATTGTACAAATGTCCCATACACCTGCAATTAGACAAAACACAAAAGTGTGTGAAGTATTTTTGTTCTGGATAACATAAATAGATTATTGAATAGTTTGCACTAGAAATCACCT
>NW_021191058.1:0-2698 GCF_002162155.2 Triticum dicoccoides | reverse complement strand
TTTCAGGCAAGATGATCTTACCCTCGAAATCACTACTATCTTTGCTATGCTAGATGCTCGCTCTTTTGCTATGCCAATGCTACGATGCCTACCACTTGCTTGCCAGCCTCCCAAATTGCCATGTCAAACCTCTAACCCACCATGTCCTAGCAAACCGTTGATTGGCTATGTTACCGCTTTGCTCAGCCCCTCTTATAGCATTGTTAGTTGCAGGTGAAGATTGAAGTTTGTTCCTTGTTGGAACATGGTGATGTTGTTCCTTGTTGGAACATGTTTTCTTGTTGGGATATCACAATATATCTTATTTAATTAATGCATCTATATACTTGGTAAAGGGTGGAAGGCTCGGCCTTATGCCTGGTGTTTTGTTCCACTCTTGCCGCCCTAGTTTCCATCATATCGGTGTTATGTTCCCGGATTTTGCGTTCCTTACGCGGTTGGGCTATTATGGGAACCCCTTGACAGTTCGCCTTAAGTAAAGCTTTTCCAGCAATGCCCAACATTGGTTTTACCATTCACCACCTAGCCTTTTTCCCTTGGGAGTCGCGCATCCCGAGGGTCATCTTATTTTAACCCCCCCGGGCCAGTGCTTGTCTAAGTGTTGGTCCGAACTGAGTAGACTGCGGGGCCACCTCGGGGAAACTTGAGGGCTGGTTTTACTCGTAGGATGTCTCATCCGGTGTTGCCCTGAGAACGAGATATGTGCAGCTCCCATCAGGATGTCGGTACATCGGGCGGTGTTGCTGGTTTAGTTTTACCCTGTCAAAATGTCTTGTTGTACCGAGATAATGAGTCTGATCAGAACGTCTCGGGTGGAGGTCTATTCCTTCATTGACCGTGAGAGCTTGTGATGGGCTAAGTTGGGACACCCCTGCAGGGATTTGAACTTTTGAAAGCCGTGCCCACGGTTATGGGTAGATGGGAATTTGTTAATGTCCGGTTGTAGAAAACCTGAAGTTGACCTTAATTAAAATGAATCAACCGCGTGCGTAACCGTGATGGTCTCTTTCCGGCGGAGTCCGGGAAGTGAACACGGTTGTTGGAGTTATGCTTGACGTAGGTTGTTTAGGATCACTTCTTGATCATACTTTTATCGACCGTGCTTTGCCTTCTCTTCTCGCTCTCATTTGCGTATGTTAGCCACCATATATGCTAGTCGCTTGCTGCAGCTCCACCTCATACCTTTTACTTTACCCATGAGCTTAAATAGTCTTGATCGCGAGGGTGCGAGATTGCTGAGTCCCCCTGGCTCACAAATACTTCCAAAACCAGCTTGCAGGTGCCGATGAGACCGTGCAGATGATGCAACCAAGCTCAGGAGAAGCTCGATGAAGATCTTGTCCTTTGTGTTGTTTCGTTCTAGTTGATCAGTAATGGAGCCAAGTTGGGGTCGATCGGGGACCTTTGTCGCTTTTGGGGTTCTTCTTTTATTTTGGTTCCGTAGTCGGACCTTGATTGTATTTGGTTGATGTAATGCTTTATTCCTGTAATTGTGTGAAGTGGCGATTGTAAGCCAACTATGTATCTTTTTCCCTTATGTATTACATGGGTTGTGTGAAGATTACCTCACTTGCGACATATGCCTTCAATGCGATTATGCCTCTAAGTCGTGCCTCGACACGTGAGAGCTATAGTCGCATCGAGGGTGTTACAAGTTGGTAATCAGAGCCTTCCCTGACCTTAGGAACCCATTGCTTGATCGTTTTTAGCGGCCGAGTTGTGTCTAGAAAAATGTTTTGAGTCTTTAGGAATTATATATCGGAGAGTTTAGGAATTCTTTTACTTCCCAGTCTCCTCATCGCTCTGGTAAGGCATCCTGACGTAGAGTTTTGACTCTTCTCTTCTCAAATTTCACTAATTTTTTTTTAGGATCACGCGGGTATCTTGGAATCGTTTCGATGGTTTTATGATGAGAACATTGTCTTGGTGCCTCCTGTGAGGGGTTTAGTGGAAGTGTCCCGGGGAGTTGAGCTCTGAGGTGTTGTCGTCATAATTTTATCGTTGCAGTTCTGGAATACCTGAGTTTAGTACGCCGACATCGAAAATCTCTTTTATGCAGTTCGTTGGTGAGATAACCTCGACGCCACCCAGTACTGGGGCGGGAGTTCGGGAGTATCGCCATAACTTGTATATCGGATGCTTTTCGAAGGTTGAGGTAGACGATTTCCGAAGGTTTCTTGGTTATGTGTTGAAGGATGGATACAGCTGGATGTAGGATTTGCTAGTTTTGGGTGAGATATTATGCTTCCCCTGTATCCCCAACACCTGATTGCATAACCGAAAAATTTCGGGAGTTTCATAGGTGGGAATTCAAGTAGCTCTTAGGATATCTTTCCGACGGATATGTGATATGAAATTGGGGTTCGACGTCTAGTGGTCCGCCTATTCACGGTCGGTTTTACAGTGGTCTCGTTGTGTCTTAAAGAGTCCTTGGCTATGTCGACTCGGGGACGCTTCGTATGTCATGTGCACTGCCTTGTACATGATGGTGCTGTACGATCGAGCCCGTGTAGGCCCCACCACGAAAACTTCGGACGAAATCTCTATCATATGTTTGTTCCGGTTTATTCTGCGAGCCAATCCTTTGTTTTGTTTTGAGTTGTGGTATTCGAGTTGCTTCGAAGTCAAATGTTGATTCCATCCCTTTCCTAAATGGTGTTCTCATATTTCTATGTGAATACTAATCCTTCTCGATCAT
>NW_021191057.1:0-2698 GCF_002162155.2 Triticum dicoccoides | reverse complement strand
TTTCAGGCAAGATGATCTTACCCTCGAAATCACTACTATCTTTGCTATGCTAGATGCTCGCTCTTTTGCTATGCCAATGCTACGATGCCTACCACTTGCTTGCCAGCCTCCCAAATTGCCATGTCAAACCTCTAACCCACCATGTCCTAGCAAACCGTTGATTGGCTATGTTACCGCTTTGCTCAGCCCCTCTTATAGCATTGTTAGTTGCAGGTGAAGATTGAAGTTTGTTCCTTGTTGGAACATGGTGATGTTGTTCCTTGTTGGAACATGTTTTCTTGTTGGGATATCACAATATATCTTATTTAATTAATGCATCTATATACTTGGTAAAGGGTGGAAGGCTCGGCCTTATGCCTGGTGTTTTGTTCCACTCTTGCCGCCCTAGTTTCCATCATATCGGTGTTATGTTCCCGGATTTTGCGTTCCTTACGCGGTTGGGCTATTATGGGAACCCCTTGACAGTTCGCCTTAAGTAAAGCTTTTCCAGCAATGCCCAACATTGGTTTTACCATTCACCACCTAGCCTTTTTCCCTTGGGAGTCGCGCATCCCGAGGGTCATCTTATTTTAACCCCCCCGGGCCAGTGCTTGTCTAAGTGTTGGTCCGAACTGAGTAGACTGCGGGGCCACCTCGGGGAAACTTGAGGGCTGGTTTTACTCGTAGGATGTCTCATCCGGTGTTGCCCTGAGAACGAGATATGTGCAGCTCCCATCAGGATGTCGGTACATCGGGCGGTGTTGCTGGTTTAGTTTTACCCTGTCAAAATGTCTTGTTGTACCGAGATAATGAGTCTGATCAGAACGTCTCGGGTGGAGGTCTATTCCTTCATTGACCGTGAGAGCTTGTGATGGGCTAAGTTGGGACACCCCTGCAGGGATTTGAACTTTTGAAAGCCGTGCCCACGGTTATGGGTAGATGGGAATTTGTTAATGTCCGGTTGTAGAAAACCTGAAGTTGACCTTAATTAAAATGAATCAACCGCGTGCGTAACCGTGATGGTCTCTTTCCGGCGGAGTCCGGGAAGTGAACACGGTTGTTGGAGTTATGCTTGACGTAGGTTGTTTAGGATCACTTCTTGATCATACTTTTATCGACCGTGCTTTGCCTTCTCTTCTCGCTCTCATTTGCGTATGTTAGCCACCATATATGCTAGTCGCTTGCTGCAGCTCCACCTCATACCTTTTACTTTACCCATGAGCTTAAATAGTCTTGATCGCGAGGGTGCGAGATTGCTGAGTCCCCCTGGCTCACAAATACTTCCAAAACCAGCTTGCAGGTGCCGATGAGACCGTGCAGATGATGCAACCAAGCTCAGGAGAAGCTCGATGAAGATCTTGTCCTTTGTGTTGTTTCGTTCTAGTTGATCAGTAATGGAGCCAAGTTGGGGTCGATCGGGGACCTTTGTCGCTTTTGGGGTTCTTCTTTTATTTTGGTTCCGTAGTCGGACCTTGATTGTATTTGGTTGATGTAATGCTTTATTCCTGTAATTGTGTGAAGTGGCGATTGTAAGCCAACTATGTATCTTTTTCCCTTATGTATTACATGGGTTGTGTGAAGATTACCTCACTTGCGACATATGCCTTCAATGCGATTATGCCTCTAAGTCGTGCCTCGACACGTGAGAGCTATAGTCGCATCGAGGGTGTTACAAGTTGGTAATCAGAGCCTTCCCTGACCTTAGGAACCCATTGCTTGATCGTTTTTAGCGGCCGAGTTGTGTCTAGAAAAATGTTTTGAGTCTTTAGGAATTATATATCGGAGAGTTTAGGAATTCTTTTACTTCCCAGTCTCCTCATCGCTCTGGTAAGGCATCCTGACGTAGAGTTTTGACTCTTCTCTTCTCAAATTTCACTAAATTTTTTTTAGGATCACGCGGGTATCTTGGAATCGTTTCGATGGTTTTATGATGAGAACATTGTCTTGGTGCCTCCTGTGAGGGGTTTAGTGGAAGTGTCCCGGGGAGTTGAGCTCTGAGGTGTTGTCGTCATAATTTTATCGTTGCAGTTCTGGAATACCTGAGTTTAGTACGCCGACATCGAAAATCTCTTTTATGCAGTTCGTTGGTGAGATAACCTCGACGCCACCCAGTACTAGGGCGGGAGTTCGGGAGTATCGCCATAACTTGTATATCGGATGCTTTTCGAAGGTTGAGGTAGACGATTTCCGAAGGTTTCTTGGTTATGTGTTGAAGGATGGATACAGCTGGATGTAGGATTTGCTAGTTTTGGGTGAGATATTATGCTTCCCCTGTATCCCCAACACCTGATTGCATAACCGAAAAATTTCGGGAGTTTCATAGGTGGGAATTCAAGTAGCTCTTAGGATATCTTTCCGACGGATATGTGATATGAAATTGGGGTTCGACGTCTAGTGGTCCGCCTATTCACGGTCGGTTTTACAGTGGTCTCGTTGTGTCTTAAAGAGTCCTTGGCTATGTCGACTCGGGGACGCTTCGTATGTCATGTGCACTGCCTTGTACATGATGGTGCTGTACGATCGAGCCCGTGTAGGCCCCACCACGAAAACTTCGGACGAAATCTCTATCATATGTTTGTTCCGGTTTATTCTGCGAGCCAATCCTTTGTTTTGTTTTGAGTTGTGGTATTCGAGTTGCTTCGAAGTCAAATGTTGATTCCATCCCTTTCCTAAATGGTGTTCTCATATTTCTATGTGAATACTAATCCTTCTCGATCAT
>NW_021191056.1:0-1519 GCF_002162155.2 Triticum dicoccoides | reverse complement strand
GGGGGGGGGGAGGTGGCGCGCGCGCGTGCCGGCGAGCGTCGGGCACACGCCCTCGTCCTTCTGTCCGAGGAGGGGGACGACAGAAGGCAGCGGGGGTGGGCTGGGCCGCCAGCTGGAGATGGGCCAGGTAAGTGGCCCAGGTAAGTCCTCCTTCCTTTTATTTCTGTTTTCTATTTTTTTCTGACATTTGTTTGATTTAATAAATATATCAAATCATTTAATTTTATTATGCCAATTTTTGTAGGGGCTAATGGTATTATTCCAGAGCTCTTGTATATTTGGCATAATTTTTGGACCATATTTCATATATATAGAAATATATTTCCAATGCAAATATTTATCGAATTAATCCAAATGGCCAAAATAAATGCCCATGAGCTCCTACAAATATTGTTTTGGTTTTTATCTCTGTCCAATATTTTTAGAGGGCATCATGAGCATTTTCTTGGACCCTTTTGGAGAAATTTTTATTTGGGTCATTTTCAAAAATGATTCTGAGGGTTCCACCAATCCTCATTTCAAATTTAAATGAAATTTAAACATGATGCACAAATGACCAGCTAGTCCAAGTCATACCAGACTAGGGATGTGACAACTCGCCCCCACTTAACAGAATCTCGTCTCGAGATTCAGGGGTCGACGGAAAGAAAGCGGGGTACTCCAGTCGAAGACGATCTTCTCGCTCCCAGGTAGCTTCTCTCTCGGAATGATGAGACCACTGAACTTTGAGAAACTTGATGTTCTGACGTCGGGTAACACGCTCTTCTTGATCAAGAATGCGAACCGGGTACTCTCGGTATGTGAGGTTATCTTGGAGATCAAGCGTTTCGTGGTCCACTCCACGGATGGGATCCGAGAAGCAACGCCTGAGTTGAGAGACGTGGAAGACATCATGAACTCGAGAAAGATGCGGGGGTAGTTCCAACTGGTAGGCAACCTCTCCTCGTTTAGCGAGAATACGAAAAGGACCAATGTAACGAGGAGCCAACTTGCCCTTGATACCGAAACGATGGGTACCCTTCAAAGGAGTAACCCGAAGGTAAGCTTGGTCGCCAATTTCATAAGTCATATCCTTATGATGACGATCGTACTGACTTTTCTGACGAGACTGGGCTGTTTTCAAATTCTCACGAATGATGCGAACTTGCTCTTCTGCCTCCTGGATCATATCCGGTCCAAAGAATTGTCTTTCACCGGTTTCTGACCAGTTCAAAGGTGTTCGACATCTTCGTCCATAGAGAACCTCAAAAGGAGCTTTCTTGAGGCTGGATTGGTAGCTATTGTTATAAGCAAACTCGGCGAAGGGAAGACATTTCTCCCAATCCATACCGAATGAGATAACGCAAGCTCTGAGCATGTCTTCGAGAATTTGATTGACCCGTTCCACCTGACCACTCGACTGAGGGTGGAAAGCGGTACTGAAGGAAAGATGGGTTCCCATGGCAGTTTGGAAACTCTCCCAGAAATGAGAAGTGAAAAGGCTGCCACGGTCTGAATTGATCTCTAGTGGAACACCATG
>NW_021191054.1:0-1427 GCF_002162155.2 Triticum dicoccoides | reverse complement strand
TTCTTCATGCTGGGCCACTGGACTTGCCGCAGCTCACGAGTGAACGGAGGGCAACCTACCGCGTACGGCAAGTCGCCTGGTTCCCCTAGCGCGTGCATGTCGACAGAGGGCCCAGCGCGCTTGTCGGATTGACGTCGCGCTTCTCTTCGGCGCTCGATGCGAGTACGAGCGTCTTCTTGCTGTCGATCGCGAAGAACTTGGCGCTGATCGCGACGAGCTCGTGGATCCGACGATGCGGTGGAGTCACTGTCGAGGTGGATCCGACGAGTCGGCGATCTTGGCCTTCGGGGTGGTGATTGCATGGTGGTTGCACCCCCTCCAGTTTCGTCGCCACCAGCTCGTGCCTGGCAACCCTGCCGCGGCTGCGACGCGCTCGGCTGCCGCGGAGTGTCGCCGTTGGCGTAGCCGATGAGACTCTGAATGGTGGCCCTCCATTCATCGATCTTGTCCGACGTCGGAGGGTAATCCAGGAGCAGTTGAGCTCACGCCAAAGCTTCTGCCGGAGTGGTGGGTGGCAGTGGCGGATGGCGCGAGGAGCGGGATATGCTCGAACTTCTAACTATGTTAGAAGGAGCATTTTCCCGTCCGGGCGACCGTGTCTCGCTCGTGCTGGCACGTTGGCGTGCATGCTGGTCTTGAGCGCCCCGGGATCCACCAGCTTGATCTTGGCCCAACAAACGTATGGTACTGCGAGTACCATGAAGTTGTCGGTCCTGCGCCTCTTGAGATGGGCGCGGAACAAGCGCGGGCGTCGAGGTCTGCGCTGCCTTGCCCTTGGATCTGGCAGCATCATGAGCTTCCTCGTCGACGTTCGTCCTTCCGCCGGCGTCCACCCCACCAGCCGTTTGCTCCGGTGGCGGTGGGATCGACGTGGACGGAACAGCTGCCTCCGAAGCCTTCTTCTTCGGTGGCATGTCGATGAAGGAAAATGAAGATCTAGCTCATGTGAACGCCAGATCAGGTTCACGCAATCTCGACGCCCCCTACCTGGCGCGCCAAAGATGCCGGGGAAACTGATCCACAAACACCTATGGGGCCGGCGGACCGAGCCCCTTTCGGCTCGGCGGGGGGCGGAGGTCGCACGAAGGGCGGATCGAGGCGAAGCACACGAGCAGTTTACCCAGCTTCGGAGCTCTCCGGAGAGATAACACTCCTACTGCTGCTTGTCTGATTCTATTATGTTCTTGCTCAAGAGAGCTAAGTGTTTCTCTGGCTTCCGAATGATCCGAACCTCCTCTACGTTGCGCATGGGCCTCCTTTTATATGCTCAAGGGGTCACCGACAGGTGGCAACGCGGAGAAGGGTAAAAATGTAAAAAGAGAGGTGGTTGGTACAGTTACTTGTACAGTGCACCCTACCTAACCCTGACGGCAGGGGACAAGGGCATTAAATGCCCGTCTGCATCGCCCAAACAGTGCAGAAAGGTA
>NW_021191053.1:0-2081 GCF_002162155.2 Triticum dicoccoides | reverse complement strand
TTCACACGTCATAGCTCCATTGTCGGTATTCCGGTTGAAAACAATACGGGGACCAAGGAATGAACGAAGATGGCAAGAAGTATTAAGATATCAAGAATTATTAAGAGGTGGTGAAATTCTCACCACATTCTTGACAAAAAGTGATGGTAATACTTCCGAGGTAAGGAAGATCAACTGCTGGGTAGCAGTGATCTCAAGGTTTACACAAAGCGCGAACAAGTTGTGTTGAACGGAAGGCAATAAAGTGGTCGATGAGAACAGGAATCATCGAGGGGCAAGGATGGTATTACCCATCATGAATTCAATTGAATTCCTGGAAGAGCTCATAAGGTTGATGGTGATCACGACACAATTGTCGAGAGATTTCATGCAGATGTAGTCAATCAGCGACGACATCAAGTCAAAGGAATGATGAAGCAAGAGGTCATTGGAACCACAGTTACGACACAAACTCGAACTCAAGCTTGTTGTTTAAGGTGAAAGGGTATGATGAGGAAAATCGACGTAAGGTTAGTTCATCGTCGAAAATTGGTGCTCCGAGAATAAGGACCAGGTAGCACCGTTAGAATCGTCACGACAATGATATAGCCAAACAGGCTAGGAATGGCGTGATCGGGTACAAACTCGTACTTATAGAAGCTTACTGAAGAGTTGTTGAACCGTAGAGCGGACTCGGTTCAGTTATCGGTGTCTTTGAGTGTTCAATAACTCCGAGCCCATGAAAAATTGTAATTGGTGAGTATGTAGTACTTGATGAAGAACTCATAAGAAATTATGCAGTTCCAAGATAATCTCGAGATACCAGGTGGTAATACTCGACACAAGATCAAAGTAAAGGTTGGACTGGTGTATTGATCCATAGAAGACAATTGTTTTAACTTGTCCGAGAAATGAGATCAAAGAAGAACAATCATGGTCGGAACCACGGTTGAAAAAGGCCAGATCTCAGATATAAGATGTACTTATACCAAGGGAATAATTGATTTTAAAAGAAGCTTCGATGAGAAGATGTACATCGTGTCCATGGGCATGAACGCAAAGTTCAAGGTCGACTCCCACTTCTTCAATGTATAACCTCCCATTCACTTCTTGCTTTGATAAAGGCATTAGTGTTGAAAGTGTTACCTGGTGTAATACCAGATGAGTATGACTCGTGAAAACTTTCGAGTTCACACATATTAAGGAAGGCATGCGTTCAACCCGTCAGGGTATCATGGAAACATATACCACAAGCTTCAATAGTAAATATCACAAGCTCGAAAGTAGAGCAAGGTTGAGAAAGTAGATGATACAATTTACCAAAGGCATTATGTATCAGAGGAAAGGCTCACAAGGTTATTGAATATGAAGGGCGTTGTCAAATAAAATCCAACAAAGGATCTGGTGGTCCACAAGGGATCTGACGTGAGCATCGGTACTCAACTAGAGGAAGAAGATTGCAAGGAGATCAGATTATAGAAACAACTGACTAACTCAATTGTCAAATGCAAAGGAATTATGATTTCCAAATCAAGGGATCAGAAGCAATGCTCTGATTAGGGATGGATAAGTTGAATAGCCTTAGGGTACAATCAACGACAATTGGATTGGTCGAGAACCAATTCCAGTTAAAAGAATTGCAGCTCAGCCGGAAAGGTAATTTATAAGGATCAATGATGATTGCGTGTATTCGCAATCATATTGAGTCAACAGACTGAAAATGATAATGACAAGGAATGTCAAGAAGACTACGAGACTTATGGGATTAACCATAATGCAAGCAAGCAAGAATTTCAAGAGCCAAAGGCTCCAGAGGATTTTCGGAAGATCGAATAGTATTTTGAAGACTTTTGTGAAACACATGAACAACTGGGGGTGAGCGGATACTCGACAAGTGCGAGGATTTATTTGAAGGGGTATTCGTGTGGCAAAGAACTGCTAGGCAGTAGGCACAACGTATTCTCGGAACAATAGAGAAAACTTCGGGGTATCTTGTAATAACAAGATCAATGGGGGAGGATCGTATGAATGGCAAGTGTAAGTAGTTATCCATAAGGGTTTATCGGTGGTCGAGAATTGCAAAAGCAACGGGCACAAGGTCT
>NW_021191052.1:0-1207 GCF_002162155.2 Triticum dicoccoides | reverse complement strand
GTTTACGTGTCGGTCATCAATACTCGCAGTTTTGGCCGATTCTGACCCGTTTCGTGGACTATTACTCACCATTTTGGAGTCCCAAAGCGATTTCCATAGTTGTTGAACCCCAAGGTGCGCTTACGTCTTGGTCATCAACACTCACAGTTTTGGCCGATTCTGGCCCGTTTCGTGACGTATTACTCACTGTTTTGGGGTCCTGGAGTGATTTCCACGATTAACGAACCCTAGGGTGCGTTTACGTGTCGGTCATCAAAACACGCGGTTTTTGTCGATTCTGACCTGTTTCGTGGAATATTACTCACCGTTTTCTGGTCCCAAGTGATTTCCATTCCTGTTGAACCCCAAGGTGCGTTTACGTGTCGGTCATCAACACTCACAGTTTTGGCCAATTCTGGCCCGTTTCGTGGATTATTACTCACTGTTTTGGGGTCCCGGAGTGATTTCCACGTGTAACGAACCCTGGTGTGCGTTTACATGTCGGTTATCAACACTCGCAGTTTTGGCCGATTCTGACCCGTTTCGTGGACTATTACTCACCGTTTTGGGGTCCCAAAGCGATTTCCATAGTTGTTGAACCCCAAGGTGCGCTTACGTGTTGGTCATCAACACTCGCAGTTTTGGTCGATTCTGGCCCGTCATGGACTATTCCTCACTGTTTTGGGATCCCGGAGTGATTTCCATGATTAACGAACCCTAGGGTGCGTTTACGTGTCGGTCATCAACACTCGCGGTTTTTGTCGATTCTGGCCCGTCATGGACTATTCCTCACTGTTTTAGGTTCCCGGAGTGATTTCCATGATTAACGAACCCTGGGTGCGTTTGCGTGTCGGTCATCAACACTCGCGGTTTTTGTCGATTCTGGCCCGTTTCGTGGACTATTACTCACCGTTTTGGGGTCCGAAAGTGATTTCCATTCTTGTTGAACCCAAGGTGCGCTTACGTGTCGGTCGTCAACACTCACAGTTTTGTTCGATTCTGGCCCATTTCGTGGACTATTACTCACTGTTTTGGGGTCCCGGAGTGATTTCCACGTGTAACGAACCCTGGTGTGCGTTTACATGTCGGTCATCAACACTCGCAGTTTTGGCCGTTTCTGACCCGTTTCGTGGACTATTACTCACCGTTTTGGGGCCCCAAAGCGATTTCCACAGTTGTTAAACCCCAAGGTGCGCTTACGTGTCGGTCATCAACACTCACAGTTTTG
>NW_021191051.1:0-1087 GCF_002162155.2 Triticum dicoccoides | reverse complement strand
ACTTTGACTCGGTTCGCACCGGCGGTGCAAGCTGGATATTCAGATATGCGCGATCTCTATCCTGTGAGATCCGCTCTGCCAGACGTGATGGTTTGGCGTGATGTAGGAGGCATCACCCCACCTCGCGGTCCCCGCAGGCCACCGTTTGTTGGTCCAAGGCCTCATCCTAGCCCCTATGGTCCACAAGCTTCGCGAGATCGTCTGTTTCCGGATGATCATGTTGAGCTTCCAGGCTATGGAGGTGACTTCTACGAGGACTACTACGGATCGGTCTGAGTTAGCAGTAGTATCACTAGTTCGCACTAGCTGTGTCTTCTATCGTCCCGCGTGACTCGTGGGTTATGACCTAGTTTGTACTCTTTCCGGAGGTGTAGAGAAATAATGTATAGGAGCTTGGAATGCCTCCGATGAGATGTAATCCTCTTTCACCGTAATAGTACTTTGTTTGGTCTTGTACTAAACCCTGTATGGTGTGTATGACGATGGAATAAAGAAGCAGTTTCTGTATCTACCATGTCATACGGATGATCATCTTGCATTTCGAGTTATTCCTTACATTTTACCCTATGTCGGAATTTTATCATCCTGACTAAATCATTGTTCTTCCAAAGATCTGCTATAAATCCAAATGTTCTTCCAAAGATCTGCTAAAAATCAGTATGTCATCAAAGTAAACTACCACAAATCGTCCAATGAAAGCACGTAAAACTTCGTTCATTAATCTCATGAAAGTACTAGGTGCATTAGTTAACCCAAAAGGCATGACTAACCACTCATATAATCCAAACTTAGTTTTAAATGCTGTTTTCCATTCATCTCCCAATTTCATACGAATTTGGTGGTAGCCACTACGCAAATCAACTTTGGAGAATATTGTAGAACCACTCAATTCATCAAGCATATCATCTAGCCTAGGAATAGGATGACGATAACGAATAGTAATATTATTAATGCCTCTACAATCAACACACATACGTGATGTACCATCCTTTTTCGGCACTAGAATAATAGGAACAGCACAAGGACTAAGGGATTCGCGTATATAACCTTTGTCGAGAAGCTCTTGTACTTGGCGCATAATCTCCTT
>NW_021191050.1:0-1304 GCF_002162155.2 Triticum dicoccoides | reverse complement strand
AATTACATGCTTCCAAGATGGTCTAAGAGAGCAACCGACCTTGCACCTGAACCAGGCGATGGGCATAGAGCTATGCATTTCGGCGTCCCCACAACAAACACCCTAAAGTTTAACTCTCTCTGCCGGAAGTTTGGGAAACTCGCTTCTGATGCATGCTTCAATGATGAAGCTTATAGTTTTGTCTCTGGGCTAATTGATCAGGGCAGTGTTGGGGTTGCTGAAATAAAAGCTAGAGCGATCGATGAAGTTGCACGAGGCGAAGAAGCCCAAGGTCATGCAGCAAATGAACAACTCTCAGGGGGTCCCAGTACAGGGCAGCAGGATCCACCCCCCGTAGGACTACGAAACCCACCAAAGTCAGCAAAGAAGGGGAGGCCAAAAGAAAAAGAGAAGCGAAGGAAGCCACTAATTGAGCTTCGAGAAGATGAAATGAAGAAGAAAGCAAAGAAGGACGCAGCGAAAACGAAGAAAGCTCCAAAGCCAAGGGAAAAGAAGACTCCATGCAAATATTGTGAAGATGAGGATCACAACATGAAGAACTGCCAACTCCTTGCCGCTTTTCTTGCTGCGAGTGCGAGCGCGAAAGCTCCAGGTGTCGGGCCAATCCTTACACTTTAGGATGTTTCGTGAGGGGAACAATGATGAATTACCTTGTAACACCCCATGTCTTATGATAAAAAGTTGTGTTGACTAGTTGTGAATGTTTGTGTTTTGGGATTGCAACATACTACTACATGTGTGGTTTCAAAATGCAGAATGTTGATTTTTGAATTATGATGGTGCCAACTTATAAGTTTTTTTTTTAAATAGTACTCAATGGTTGAATATCCTTGAAATCATGTTTAGAATCTCTGTGAAAAAGCATGATTGCAACATTTTAAAAACATGATTGAAGCTTCTATAAACATGGTTGAAGCTTGTAGGAAACATGGTTCAAGCTTTTGGAAAACATGGTTGAATCTTTTTGAAAAATAATGGTTGAAGCTTTTGGAAAACATGGTTGAAGCTTTTTCAAGCAATGGTTGAAGCTTTATTAAACATGGTTGAAGCAAAAAATAATGGTTGAAAGATTTTGGAAAACATGGTTGAAGCTTTTTCAAGCAATGGTTGAAGCCATTTTTAAACATGGTTGAAGCAAAAAAATAATGGTTGAAGCTTTTTTAAACAATGGTTGAAGCTTTTGGAAACATGGTTGAAGCTTTTTCAAACAATGGTTGAAGCTTTTTTAAACATGGTTGAAGCAAAATAACAAGTTTGAAAAAGGAAAAAGCCTTGAATGATTTAAAGTGTTGGTTTTGCTATGC
>NW_021191049.1:0-1610 GCF_002162155.2 Triticum dicoccoides | reverse complement strand
CTGTTTTCTCTTTTGTATTTTCTTTATTTTCCTCTTTTCTTTTCTGTTTTATTTTTGTTTCCTATTATTTTAGGTTCTGTAAAAATATATACTTTGCATCTAATTTGAACATTTCGATTTAGTCCACCGCCACAAAAGTCTAGACCCCAATTAATTTGGTTTGATATTTTATCAATCTGAAAAGGCATTTAAATAATCAGGTTTGCTAATATTTAAATCGTTTTAGTGCATTAAAACACATAATAAAAGTGTGGTTCCTTCACCATAATTACCTACGCATTATTTGGCACAACCAGAACATTTTAGTTTTATTATTTGAAAACTTTTGTCGTTTGCCTATATTTTAAATTTGAATTTGAATCGGGTTCGAATCAACGTGAGTTTAATCACAGTAATGGAGGTGACGTGGCATCCTTAGCTTGGGATTACTGTAGTCTAATTATCCGGGCGTCACAATTCTCCTCCACTACAAGAAATCTCGTCCCGAGATTTAAGAGGGAGTAAGGGGGGGGGGAGTTCTTGTTATTCTAATGGATCTTCTTGAAGAAGTTAATCCCTTTCGTTGATGCCTCCAATTATTTATTCCAAAGCATCATGAGGAAGTTGTCGTCCTTTCTTCAGGGAGCTCCATCGTACTTACGAATAGGTAAGGGGCAGCTCTACAATGATAGGATGTTATAAGGGAAATTCATCTGGGGGTATCCCAAGAATGAACATATGAGTATCTCTCGAGTTAAACAAATGACACACATCGGGAGCAAAGTAAGACGGTGTAATAAGAAGTTTCAAGCGGATAAGCAATCATTCATTGCCTGAAACAGAGTGTGAAAGGGGTTCAGAGCAACGGGAATAAGTATTGTGTCCGATACCAGAATAGATCAACAGGCAAGTGGCCCGTGAATTACATACAAAGTCAAGCACGAGGAATAACTTTGACATCAGGTTGTACAGGAGAGTCAGGTTTCGATCCTGTGAAACTGTGGGTTATGGGCCCACCATGTGGTTCTTTTTTTTATATATATAATAGGAGCAGTGACATCTTGCACGGTCATGATAGCAAGGCATGTCAGGGAGTACCATGTCAGCTATGTCGGCAACAACGTTGGTACCAAGGGCGAGGGACGAAGAGAACCATTTTCCTGCTCGTTGAAACGAGGCGGACCAATAGGCAAGGTTCCCGTCCATCGGTGGTTACCGGAATGTCATCAACAATAGTAACAAGGTCTTACTGACAGAGTTGTACATCGAGGTGTTTGCACAAGCAGTGGATTATTACTGCTTATATCATATAGATCATAGAAAAGGTTTAAACAAACCAATGGAAGGAAAACATGATCATCAGATTAAACAGAACAATGGAAAGGAAAAATGTGTTTAAACACATATTTCGGGGGTATATCCTTCCCAAGGATAAGCAGAGCATGATATCCATGACAGGATATAATGTAGAAAACCCTTTAGGTAAGGGGGGAGAAATTTCATGACATTACCCATACAACGGTGTTCGGATAATTGAGCAAGAAACATTTAGCATTGGGCTTCGGATGTTCTTGTTGAAAATCAGAGTATCGCAGACATGCCTCGAGATAGCATTGACATGGTCTTCATGT
>NW_021191048.1:0-1590 GCF_002162155.2 Triticum dicoccoides | reverse complement strand
GTACTTGATCGGTTGGATCGCGAAGATGTTCAACTACATCAACCGCGTTACATAACGCTTCCGCTTTCGGTCTATGAGGGTACGTGGACACACTCTCCCCTCGTTGCTATGCATCACCTAGATAGATCTTGCGTGATCGTAGGAATTTTTTTGAAATTACTGCGTTCCCCAACACGTGTCAGGCGAAAACAAATCCGGTCACATGGCCAGAACCCGTCCAACCTGACCCGACTAGAGGAGCCCGCCTGCAGGTAGGGGATCCGGGTGGGGCAACCCTGGATCTGCCGCCATTGCCCGTGGCTAGTCACAGTGCCGTGTGCCGTGCGCCGGAGGGCTGACACGTCATGATGCCCAGCCAGCACCACGCCCTAACCGTTGACACCAGTCTACGCCGGTCTTCCCGTGCGAGAGGGCGAGAGAGCCCTACCACGACCGGCATCGACAAGGCTTCGCTAGGCCGCGCCCTCTGGCGCCGGCAAGGGAGGAGGGGAGAGAATCGGCAGCGGCGATCTATGGTTTCCCTCCCCGTCCTCACGCGGGGATAAAGGAGAGGGAGAGACGTGTGGGGTCCACGTTCAGTAACTAGGTAGGCGGTCCTCCTCAATTATCTTCACCTTGTTCTTTGTCTTGTATTCTGGTATGGCTGGATATGTATGGAAGTGATACAGGAAAAGCTAACAAGCCACATCCTCTTGTATTGCGAGTTTCTGAGCAGGTGTTGCCTGCTATAGAACACATAAATAAAAATGTCTTTGACATTAATTCAATTCAATGTGAGATTTATGCGCTGCCTAAACTAAGGCATATGTTTGAAAAATGACTCTCAACATGCCAAGGTCCTTCATACCACTAGTAGGAGCCTTATTCAGGCCGTTTACTTTGCGGGAAGGGCTATCCAGGCTGGGCGGGACACTGGAATGGGCCAAAAAAAATCAAATAGGGCTGAAAATTTTGGCCGGCTAACATGCATATCTACCGGGCCTGAACGAAACGGACGAATGTCGCCGGAATTTCGTTTTTGCGAACGAAATCCAGGAGCTGGGGTCGGGAACTGCCAATGGTCTTTGTTCTGGGGACATGTACCATGGTTGTTCCATATCATTTCCATAGATCAGTTCTGGTTTCTACTTGGTGTCTCTCTGGGTCATGTACTCCTTTGTATTCATGTACAAGCTGCCACCAAACTTGGAAAAATCAACTTAGCAGCGCCTTTCATGATGGATATATAGGAGTACATGATCACAGAGGTGGCCACACGGACTATATGAACCGT
The DNA here is from genome assembly GCF_002162155.2 of Triticum dicoccoides. Lineage (NCBI taxonomy): Eukaryota > Viridiplantae > Streptophyta > Magnoliopsida > Poales > Poaceae > Triticum > Triticum dicoccoides. The sequence continues at coordinate 317 of NW_021191048.1, read as the reverse complement.
GAACAAGGACCTCTCCCCACTCTTTGCCGGCACAAAGATGCAGGTGTCGCCCGTCTGCACTTGGTTGTCGCATACAAAGTTCAACCAGTTACCGGCCGCAAGCATGCACATGCCCTTTTCTATGAAGAATCTCGGACACCACTTCTCGTCCTTGCCCGGCATATCAAGTGTGACAGTCCCATTTTCATGTGGAAAGTGTGCAGCTGGCCGCAAAAAAAAAAAGTACGACAAGCCTCGCTGTGCATACTGATGCAACAAATACTAGGAAATGTTGACCTCGCATTCTTCATTCCGATGAACAGATGTTAAAAAAAACA
>NW_021191047.1:0-961 GCF_002162155.2 Triticum dicoccoides | reverse complement strand
AAATATATTACTTACACGTGCGTTTTGTTTTGCAAGCGGCGCGAAAAAAATTAAAAAGGGAATGCAACACGAGGACTTCCCAGGAGGTCACCCATCCTAGTACTACTCTCGCCCAAGCACGCTTAACTTCGGAGTTCTGATGGGATCCGGTGCTTTAGTGCTGGTATGATCGCATCCGACATGTTACCCCGGTCTTCGTCCCTTATCCTTGCCCCTCCCAGCTCCACTACAAAGACGATTGTACATTGCTTTGGCCGCTCCCTCTCAACTACGGAGACGAGTTTAACGCGGTTTCCACCCCTCCCTCTCAACCGCACCAGTGCACGCTTGCCGCGCCACAACGCCGACGATGGACCCGTGAATCGTGAGCACCCAGCTATGACTTACCGCACTCGTGCAAAATAATAAAACACGGTAAATATATTACTTACACGTGCGTTTTGTTTTGCAAGCGGCGCGAAAAAAATTAAAAAGGGAATGCAACACGAGGACTTCCCAAGAGGTCACCCATCCTAGTACTACTCTCGCCCAAGCACGCTTAACTTCGGAGTTCTGATGGGATCCGGTGCTTTAGTGCTGGTATGATTGCATCCGACATGTTACCCCGGTCTTCGTCCCTTATCCTTGCCCCTCCCAGCTCCACTACAAAGATGATTGTACATTGCTTTGGCCGCTCCCTCTCAACTACGGAGACGAGTTTAACGCGGTTTCCACCCCTCCCTCTCAACCGCACCAGTGCACGCTTGCCGCGCCACAACGCCGACGCTGGACCCGTGAATCGTGAGCACCCAGCTATGACTTACCGCACTCGTGCAAAATAATAAAACACGGTAAATATATTACTTACACGTGCGTTTTGTTTTGCAAGCGGCGCGAAAAAAATTAAAAAGGGAATGCAACACGAGGACTTCCCAGGAGGTCACCCATCCTAGTACTACTCTCGCCCAAGCACGCTTAACTT
>NW_021191046.1:0-1444 GCF_002162155.2 Triticum dicoccoides | reverse complement strand
CGAACCCCGGGTTGCGTTTATGTGTCGGTCATCAACACTCACAATTTTGGCCAATTCTGGTCCGTTTTGTGGACTATTACTTTTCGGGGTCCCGGAGCGATTTTCACAATTGACGATACCAGGGTGCGTTTGCATGTCCGTCGTCAACACTCATAGTTTTGGCCAATTCTGACCCGTTTCGTGGACTATTACTAACTGTTTTGGGGTCCCGAAGCGATTTGCATAGTTGTTGAACCCCAAGGTGCGCTGACGTGTCGGTTATCAACACTCGCGGTTTTTGTCGATTCTAACCTGTTTCGTGCACTATTACTCACGGTTTTGGGGTCCCAAAGCGATTTCCATGGTAGTTGAACCCCAAGCTGCGCTTACATGTCGGTCATCAACAACCGCTGTTTTTGTCGATTCTGGACCGTTTCAAGGACAATTGTTGAACCCCGGGGTGCGTTTATGTGTCGGTCATCGATACTCACGGTTTTTGTCATGTCTGACCCGTTTCGTGGACTATTACTCACCATTTTGGGGTCCCAAAGCGATTTCCATGGTTGTCGAACCCCAAGGTGTGCTTATGTGTCGGTCATCAACACTCATAATTTTGGCTAATTCTGGTTCGTTTCGTGGACTATTACTCACGATTCTGGCCCGTTATGGGGCCCCGGAGCGATTTCACGATTGACGATCCCCAGGGTGTGTTTGCATGTCCGGCGTCAATACTCATAGTTTTGGCGAATTCTGACCGTTTCGTGGACTATTACTCACTGTTTTTGGGTCACGGAGTGATTTGCATATTTGTTGAATCCCAAGGCAGTTTTGGCCGATTCTAGCCCGTTTCGTGGACTATTACTCACCATTTTGGGGTCCCGAAGCGATTTGCACGATTGGTGAAATCGGAGGTGCGTTTACGTGTTGGTCATCAACACTCACAATTGTTTCCGATTCTGGTCCGTTTCATGGACTATTACTCACCGTTTTCGGCTCCTAGAGCGATTTCCATGATTGACAATCCCCGAGATGCGTTTAGGCGTTTGTCGTCAACACTCACAGTTTTGCCTATTCTGACACGTTTTGTAGACTATTACTTAACGTTTTGGGGGCCCAAAGCGATTTGCATAGTTGTTGAACCCCAAGGTGCGCTTACGTGTCGGTCATCAACACTCGCAGTTTTGGCCGATTCTGGCCCGTTTCACGGACTTTTACTCACCGCTTTGGGGTCCCAAAAGTGATTTTCATGGTTGTTGAACCCCAATATGTGCTTATGTGTTGGTCGTCGAGACTCGCAGTTTGGGCCGATTCTAGCCCATTTCTTGGGCTGTTACTCAGTTTTGGGGTTCCGAAGTGATTTCCACGATTGACGAACCCCGGGTTGCGTTTATGTGTCGGTCATCAACACTCACAATTTTGGCCAATTCTGGTCCGTTTTGTGGACTATTACTTTTCGGGGTCCCGG
>NW_021191045.1:0-1423 GCF_002162155.2 Triticum dicoccoides | reverse complement strand
GTGGGACTATCATTATCAACCTTACTTCTTTTGGTACTCACATTATGAACATGTGTAGCATCACGTTCGAGATTCATAAAGAATAAACCATTCACCATAGGAGCATGACCATAAAACATATCTCTCATAAAAATGGAACAACCATTATTCTCAGATTTAAAAGAGTAGCCATCTCGAATTAAACGAGATCCCGATACAATGTTCATGCTCAAAGCTGGCACTAAATAACAATTATTAAGGTTTAAAACTAATCCCGAAGGGAGATGCAGAGGTAGCGTGCCGACGGCGACCACATTGACCTTGGAACCATTCCCGACGCGCATCGTCACCTCGTCCTTTGCCAGTTTCCGCTTATTCCGCAGCCCCTGCTTTGAGTTACAAATGTGAGCAACTGCACCGGTATCAAATATCCAGGAGCTACTACGGGCACTAGTAAGGTACACATCAATTACATGTATATCACATATACCTTTTGTTTTGCCGGCCTTCTTATCCGCTAAGTACTTAGGGCAGTTCCGCTTCCAGTGACCGCTTCCCTTGCAATAAAAGCACTCAGTCTCGGGCTTGGGTCCATTCTTTGGCTTCTTCCCGGCAGCTTGCTTGCCGGGCGCGGCAACCTCCTTGCCGTCCTTCTTGAAGTTCTTTTTACCCTCGCCTTTCTTGAACTTAGTGGTTTTATTGACCATCAACACTTGATGTTCCTTCCTGACTTCTACCTCTGCTGATTTCAGCATAGCAAATACTTCAGGAATGGTCTTTTCCATCCCCTGCATATTGAAGTTCATCACAAAGCTCTTGTAGCTTGGTGGAAGCGACTGGAGGATTCTGTCAATGACCTCATCATCCGGGAGATTAACTCCCAGCTGAGTCAAGCGGTTATGCAACCCAGACATAGTGAGTATGTGCTCACTGACAGAACTGTTTTCCTCCATCTTACAGATGAAGAATTTGTCGGAGACTTCATATCTCTCGACCCGGGCATGAGCTTGGAAAACCATTTTCAGCTCTTCGAACATCTCATATGCTCCATGTCTCTCAAAACGCTTTTGGAGCCCCGGCTCTAGGTTGTAAAGCATGCCGCACTGAACGAGGGAGTAGTCATCGGAACGTGCCTGCCAAGCGTTCATAACATCTTGTTCTGCAGGGAGAACGGGTGCGTCACCAAGCGGTGCTTGTAGGACATAATCTTTCTTGGCAGCTATGAGGATGATCCTCAGGTTCCGGACCCAGTCCGTATAGTTGCTGCCATCGTCTTTCAGCTTGGTTTTCTCTAGGAACGCGTTGAAGTTGAGGACTACGTTGGCCATTTAATCTACAAGACATATTGTAAAATATTTAGACTAAGTTCATGATAATTAAGTTCAACTAATCAAATTATTAATGAACTCCCACTTAGATTAGACATCCCTCCAGTCATCTAAGT
>NW_021191044.1:0-1148 GCF_002162155.2 Triticum dicoccoides | reverse complement strand
GTAGCCTCTCTTACCGGGAAATGTCTCCTATTGTTACCGCTGAGCCATGGTAGCTTGCTACTGCTCTGGAACACTTAGGCTGGCCGGCATGTGTCCTTCTTCGTTCCTGTGTCTGTCCCTTCGGGGAAATGTCACGCTTTGAGTACCGGAGTCCTGTTAGCCCGCTACAGCCCGGTTTACCGGAGTCCTGCTAGCCCAGTGCTACAGCCCGGACCCACTTGCTGATGACCGACACGTTCGAAGCTGGGTCATGGATGCCTGTCCCTGTAAGTCTGTGCCACTTTGGGTTTACGACTAGTCATGTCAGCCCGGGCTCTTTATCATATGGATGCTAGCGACACTATCATATACGTGAGCCAAAAGGCGCAAACGGTCCCGGGAAAAGGTAAGACGACACCCGTGGGGATACCGTGCGTGAGGCCGCAAAGTGATATGAGGTGTTACCAGCTAGATCGATGTGACATCGAGTCGGGGTCCTGACACCCTATCTCTTGTTTCCCCACACATACGGACTCTAAAAATAGCCTATACTTATGTATTTCGAAATTACATGGGCCTGGCCCAATAATAAGGTGACGCAGCACCTAAAATAGCCTCGGGACGAAATTTATGAAGTGGCATCTTGTATATTTCGTCCAAGGCTTCATGCACCCATTATGGTGGCTTCGAAGTCCTGAAATCATCACTTGTAACTCCGTTCTTGTTTCCCTTGCGCATGCCATCATCTCCATGCTTGTTCTTGCTCCAATGTTCATCCTTCTCCAAGCTAGGCCCTTCATTTGTAAGCAAAACAAATGTATCCAATTTAGGCAGCATCATATTCTCATGAACATTAGAATCATTACCAAGAAACGAAAGTACCTGGTAATTTAGTTGGCGTGCACGAGCTCTAGTAATTGGTCCAGTATGTATAACAGCAGGGGCTGTGGGTGTAACAATTGTATTGATGTCCTCATCACCATGCAAGCGAATAATTTCACGAAAGAACAAATCAGCAACATTAACAGCATCATCGCGTTTATGACATGGTATAAAGTGTGCCATTTTCGAGAATCTATCCACGACAACAAATATGCTATCCCTCCCCTTCTTTGTTCGAGGTAAACCTAAAACAAAGTCCATAGATATATCCTCCCAAGGAACACTAG
>NW_021191043.1:0-1153 GCF_002162155.2 Triticum dicoccoides | reverse complement strand
CCGAGGATGACCACACTGATGCCACCACTGATGGTGCCGCCGAGGATGCCACCGCTGATGATGGCGGCGCACGCACAGATAGCAGCCAGCCGAAGAGGCAACGGAAGGACCGGCGCCCGATCGTGCTCCGCACCCTCAAGGAGGAAGTTACTGAAGTGGACTCCAACGGGAATCCAACGGCGCCCGAACGAATAGTCAAGGGGTACTCGCTTCAGCTCGGGTGCATTGTCCGGAGCACCGTCTCGATCAACACCGAGAACCTGAGGCATCCTGACCGGGGGAATTTGCGCCACCTCCTCTTCACGAAGCTGCACGAACGATACAAGTTCCCCGCTGAATTCGAAAACACAAGCCTCAAAGGGAATAAAGTGAACAATGCTGCCCTCACGAAGATGAGCAAGGCCCTGTCTACTTGGAAAAGCAATGTGAAGAGAATGATCGAGAAAGGTGAGAGTTATGAGAAGATCAAGGAGAAAAATCCTTCGATCACCGAAGACGACTACAACGACTTCAAGATCAATTGCTCGAGCACCGCAAGCTCCCAATCAAGTGAGTGGGGGAAACAAATGCGGGAGCTGAACATAGGGGAACACACACTCGGTCCCGGCGGTTACAGAGTGGCGGAGCCTATATGGGACAAGGAGGAGGCGGACCGTGCCGAGCAAGGCCTACCGCCCCTCTTCGATAAATACGGTGACAAGAAGACCAGGAACTTTGTCAGGGCCCGGTACAAGAAGGACCCGAAAACAAAGGAGCTTACCACGGATCCGAAGACCAGGCAGCTTGAGCTTGTTCTGGTAAGGAATACACCCCCGCGTAATTAGCTCCATATGGTTGCATTCTAATTAATGAAGCCGAATTTCTAAATGGTTCACATTCCTTCCGCAGGCGACTGAAAGCAGTAGCGCGGGGTCGACTCAGAGCAACCCTTGGGACACCACTCTAAATAGGGGGTTGAATATAATGAAGAACAAGGATAAGCTCAGTAAGCCGACGTCAGCTGGTCGTGTGGCCGGCAAAGGCTTGTCGACAAAATGGGGGTCATACTATACCGCTGGTGTGCGGAAGGAGAAAAAGACCAGCTCGGAAAGCCAGGCGCGAGAGGTTCAAGAACTCAAGGCACAGGTGGCGCGGATTCCGGAGATTGTCCAAG
>NW_021191042.1:0-1131 GCF_002162155.2 Triticum dicoccoides | reverse complement strand
CTATTCGAATAGATGATGTTAACCCTGCAGGGGTGTACTTCTTCACACACGCTCTCGCCACTTACCGCCCTGTACACGTCATGTACCTCGGCAACCTTCAAGCGGAAGCCGGGCGAGGGAGTCGGCCACGACCTGACCAACCGAACAAGTCTCTAGTCCAGGTTTATCGCCTATTCGGGTTCCATCCGCAAGGAGATCCGGCCGGGGTGTCGCTCACGGCCCCAAACGATGTGAGCAGGGTTCCCAAGCCCACCAACCGGGTGCCACTTGGTACACCGTGCCACTGTGCCTAGTCTGTCCCAAGCCCACCTGTACCGGGTGCCACTTGGTAGACTACTAACACTGCCTACAAACACCAGAAACTAGTTGCAACTCCTGGACAGAGATCAAGTTGATTAATAAGTCGAGAGGGCTTGGAGCGCCCGGAGCCCAATGTGTGGTAGTAAGTGATCATGGATCACAAACACAGAACTCAGTTCCTGAGGACGGCTGCAATGAGACAACCCACCATGTACTCCTACATGGCCTCTCACCGCTACCTTTACCAAATCGTGTTCACACACTTAGCTCACACACAGTAGGACATGTTCACACGCCTCTGAATCATCCCCGATGAATCAGACCTGACTCAACTCTAAGCAGTAGCAGGCATGACAAACAAGCATGAATGAGTAGGCACAACAGGGCTCAAACAACTCCTACTCATGCTAGTGGGTTTCATCTATTTACTGTGGCAATGACAGGTCATGCAAAGGATAAAGGGTTCAGCTACCGCAGCAAGTATCAAATATGTCGTTGTTGTCCTAATGCAGTAAAAGAGAGCAGGAGCGAGAGAGTGGGATTTTATCGGAATGAACAAGGGGGTTTTGCTTGCCTGGCACTTCTGAAGATAACATTGAGTCTCCATCAGTGTCAACGATCACATCATCGATACAACGTCTATCGAGGGGGAACAACACCGGCAAACAGAAGGAAACACAATCAATGCAATGCACAATATGATGCATGCTATGACATGGCAACATGAATGTGTTTTGGGCTAATGCACCTAGAACCAGATTAAATGAAGTTGGTTTGAATCTAAAATTCAAATTTAAACTCCATATGTGATTAATTAAATGCCCTTTATAT
>NW_021191041.1:0-1669 GCF_002162155.2 Triticum dicoccoides | reverse complement strand
GGATTGGACAACAGCTACATCTGATTATCAAATAACCGTAGATCCAACCCTAACTGATCATATCTTGTGCATGGGAATAGAACAACGACTGCGCGCACTAGAAGAAATTCCAGATGGCTGCACGTACCGGTGATAGTGTTGGTGGGATTCATTGCGAGATGGTTCAGGCGACGTAGGAGGGCGTGGTGTGGTTGCCCTGGTTGTTGGCCATGATCTCAACCTGCTGCCACATGCCGGCGTAGGAGTAGGTCGTCCAGAGGTCGATGCCGATCAATGGACCCTCGCTCTTGGTCATCTCCTCCTCACACCCGTCAGAGCCCACGTCTGGGTTCGGTGGATCCGATTTGGGCGCCGGTGTTGGCTCCCAAAGTCGTGCCCTGGTGAGGTGGTGCCCGCCGGTGCCGTCCCCGGATGGACCACGTGTCATTGCGTCGCACCTCGCGTCTTCCTCTTGTCGGAGCAGTCACGTGCGCCTTGCATGTTTCTGCTGCCTTCCATCGACGGAGGAGAAGGCGAGACGACGAGAAGATCGAGATCTAGGAGTGACCTCGACGGATCCGGCCGCTGGCTCTGCAGATCCGGCCCCTGGCTCGGCAGATCCGGCGGATGCGGTGGGGCGACGTCCTTTCCTCCACCCAATCGGCGGAGCACAGGTTAGTGTCTGGAAGGAGCGGAGTTGGGCGTGGAGTTGCTTGTCTGGATGTTGCCTAGCCATGGGATGGTCTTGCGAGCTAGCTTCGGGGGCCGAGACTGGTGAATCTAACCGGAGGGAAGGAATGAGGGGAGCGAGGGGAGGATGAGGGTGTGCTACAAGCCGGCCATAGGCGCCGGAAGTCGCCAGAATCGGGCGACGCAGCAAGGAGTGGCGTGGTGGACAGAGAGGGGCTCGCGAGAGAGGACTGGCTGTGCCGCTAGGGAGGAGGGGGAGGGGGCGAGGAGGACGGTTTAGGGTTAGCACTATATACACGGATCGGTTAGGCGGGCTTGAGCGGGCTTGCGGGGCTGTACTAAGTCGTCCATGACAGTTTTGAAAATATTACTGAAAATTCGTCATGGATTAACAGATTTGTTGTAGTGACATAAGCTCAAATACAAACGAGTCAGCAGAAGCAACAATATCTCACTACATACATAAGTTAAACAAGTTTTGCCTTAAGAAGGCTAGCACAAACATCAACGATCTAGACTAAGTATGCATCAGTATTAAAGGAATGAGTTGTATCTATGGACTAAACTACAGAATGCCAGAAGAGAAGGTGAAAGGCCTAGCCTATCGAAGACTAACATCTTCTGGAGACCACCATCTTGCAGAATGAGTAAAGAATATCATTTTATAATTAACAAAAATGTTGTATCATTAACACCCAGAGATCCTTTCTGGACTCCCTGTGAGAAAGCAATCCCGGAGCCATCATCATATCCAACACATATCTCAAGTATCCATTTCTAGTTATAATAGATCAGGATACATCTGCGAGCGTCCATTACAGTGGACACGACTATTCGAATAGATAACTTCCTTGCAGGGGTGCACCACATTACCCAACATGCTTGATTAACTCTGGAAGGACACACTTTCCTGGGTCATGCCCAGCCTGGGAAGATCAACACGTCATAGCCCTACCTAGTCTCCATAGAGAGGTCCCCGCCGGTCTATATCCTAAGCGTT
>NW_021191040.1:0-1669 GCF_002162155.2 Triticum dicoccoides | reverse complement strand
GGATTGGACAACAGCTACATCTGATTATCAAATAACCGTAGATCCAACCCTAACTGATCATATCTTGTGCATGGGAATAGAACAACGACTGCGCGCACTAGAAGAAATTCCAGATGGCTGCACGTACCGGTGATAGTGTTGGTGGGATTCATTGCGAGATGGTTCAGGCGACGTAGGAGGGCGTGGTGTGGTTGCCCTGGTTGTTGGCCATGATCTCAACCTGCTGCCACATGCCGGCGTAGGAGTAGGTCGTCCAGAGGTCGATGCCGATCAATGGACCCTCGCTCTTGGTCATCTCCTCCTCACACCCGTCAGAGCCCACGTCTGGGTTCGGTGGATCCGATTTGGGCGCCGGTGTTGGCTCCCAAAGTCGTGCCCTGGTGAGGTGGTGCCCGCCGGTGCCGTCCCCGGATGGACCACGTGTCATTGCGTCGCACCTCGCGTCTTCCTCTTGTCGGAGCAGTCACGTGCGCCTTGCATGTTTCTGCTGCCTTCCATCGACGGAGGAGAAGGCGAGACGACGAGAAGATCGAGATCTAGGAGTGACCTTGACAGATCCGGCCGCTGGCTCTGCAGATCCGGCCCCTGGCTCGGCAGATCCGGCGGATGTGGTGGGGCGACGTCCTTTCCTCCACCCAATCGGCGGAGCACAGGTTAGTGTCTGGAAGGAGCGGAGTTGGGCGTGGAGTTGCTTGTCTGGATGTTTCCTAGCCATGGGATGGTCTTGCGAGCTAGCTTCGGGGGCCGAGACTGGTGAATCTATCCGGAGGGAAGGAATGAGGGGAGCGAGGGGAGGATGAGGGTGTGCTACAAGCCGGCCATAGGCGCCGGAAGTCGCCAGAATCGGGCGACGCAGCAAGGAGTGGCGTGGTGGACAGAGAGGGGCTCGCGAGAGAGGACTGGCTGTGCCGCTAGGGAGGAGGGGGAGGGGGCGAGGAGGACGGTTTAGGGTTAGCACTATATACACGGATCGGTTAGGCGGGCTTGAGCGGGCTTGCGGGGCTGTACTAAGTCGTCCATGACAGTTTTGAAAATATTACTGAAAATTCGTCATGGATTAACAGATTTGTTGTAGTGACATAAGCTCAAATACAAACGAGTCAGCAGAAGCAACAATATCTCACTACATACATAAGTTAAACAAGTTTTGCCTTAAGAAGGCTAGCACAAACATCAACGATCTAGACTAAGTATGCATCAGTATTAAAGGAATGAGTTGTATCTATGGACTAAACTACAGAATGCCAGAAGAGAAGGTGAAAGGCCTAGCCTATCGAAGACTAACATCTTCTGGAGACCACCATCTTGCAGAATGAGTAAAGAATATCATTTTATAATTAACAAAAATGTTGTATCATTAACACCCAGAGATCCTTTCTGGACTCCCTGTGAGAAAGCAATCCCGGAGCCATCATCATATCCAACACATATCTCAAGTATCCATTTCTAGTTATAATAGATCAGGATACATCTGCGAGCGTCCATTACAGTGGACACGACTATTCGAATAGATAACTTCCTTGCAGGGGTGCACCACATTACCCAACATGCTTGATTAACTCTGGAAGGACACACTTTCCTGGGTCATGCCCAGCCTGGGAAGATCAACACGTCATAGCCCTACCTAGTCTCCATAGAGAGGTCCCCGCCGGTCTATATCCTAAGCGTT
>NW_021191039.1:0-609 GCF_002162155.2 Triticum dicoccoides | reverse complement strand
AGTTGAACTAGCTCTATAACCTAGTACAAATAATTTTACAGTAGAGTTGAACTAGCTCTACAAGCTAGTTCAAATAATTTTACACTAGAGTTGACCTAGATCTATAACCTAGTACAAATAGTTTTAAACTAGAGTTGAACTAGCTACACAAGCTAGTCCAAATAATTTTACACTAGAGTTGAACTAACTCTACAGCCTAGTTCAAATAGTTTTACACTATAGTTGAACTAGCTCAATAACATAGTACAAATAATTTTACATTAGAGTTGAACTAGGTCTACAAGCTAGTTCAAATAATTTTACACTAGAGTTGACCAAGATCTATAACCTAGTACAAATAATTTTACACTAGAGTTGAACTAGCTGTACAAGTTAGTTCAAATAATTTTACACTTGAGTTGAACTAACTCTACAGTCTAGTTCAAATAGTTTTACACTATAGTTGAACTAGCTCTATAACCTAGTACAAATAATTTTACACTAGAGTTGATAGAGCTAGTTGAAATAATTTTACACTAGAGTTGAACAAGTTCTACAAGCTAGTTCAAATAATTTTACACTAGTGTTGAACTAGCTCTCAATAACCTAGTACAAATAATTTCACACTAG
>NW_021191038.1:0-1625 GCF_002162155.2 Triticum dicoccoides | reverse complement strand
GCACTTGGGGCTGTTTGGCGAAAGTCAACGTGCCGATCCCCAAAAAGCGTAAGCTTGGACATAAGACCGTGGACTGCATTAATTTGGGCTACGCTAAGAACAGCGTTGGCTATAGATTTCTAGTAGTGAAATCTGAGGTACCTGACCAGAAGATCGGTACAATTATGGAGTCTAAGGATGCTACATTCTTTGAGGATATTTTTCCTATGAGAGATATGCAAAGCACTTCTAGACAGGAATCTGAGGAGACTCCTGAACCTGCCATCCCTATGGAGTATTATGAACAAACACATGATGAAAATCCGGAGGAGGATGACGAGGAAACCCTTGGTAGGGGCAAGAGACAAAGGACTGCAAAGACCTTTGGTGATGATTTCTTCGTGTACCTCGTGGATGATACTCCCACTTCTATTTCAGAAGCGTATGCCTCTCCAGAAGCTGACTACTGGAAGGATGTGGTCCGTAGCGAGATGGATTCCATCATGGCTAACGGGACATGGGAGATCACTGACCGTCCCTATGGTTGCAAACCACTGGGATGTAAGTGGGTTTTCAAAAAGAAGCTTAGGCCCGATGGTACGATTGAAAAGTACAAGGCTAGGCTTGTGGCCAAGGGCTATGACCAGCAAGAAGAGGAAGATTTCTTTGATACTTATTCACCTGTGGCTAGACTGACCACCATTCGAGTATTACTCTCGTTGGCGGCCTCACATGGTCTTCTCGTCCATCAGATGGATGTTAAGACGGCTTCTAAATGGAGAGCTAAAGGAGGAAATCTACATGCAACAGCCTGATGGCTTTGTGATAGATGGTCAGGAAAGAAAGGTGTGTAGGTTGATAAAATCTTTATATGGCCTGAAACAAGCACCTAAGCAATGGCATGATAAGTTTAATACAACTCTGACATCTGTTGGTTTCGTTGTTAATGAGGCTGACAAATGTGTATACTATCGCCATGGTGGGGGCGAAGGAGTTATACTGTGGTTGTATGTTGATGACATACTGATATTTGGAACAAACCTCAAAGTCATTGAGGAGGTCAAATCGTTTCTATCTCAGAACTTTGAGATGAAAGACCTTGGTGTGGCTGATGTTATCTTGAACATCAAGCTACTGAGAGATAATGAGGGTGGGATCACACTTCTGCAATCCCATTACGTTGAGAAGGTGTTGAGTCGTTTTGGATATTCGGAATGCACACCATCTCAAACACCATATGATCCTAGCGTATTGATTCGAAAGTCCAAAGGCATGGCTAAAGATCAATTGAGATACTTTCAAATCATTGGTTCATTGATGTACCTAGCGAGCGCAACGAGGCCTGACATCGCGTTTGCTGTGAGCAAACTGAGCCGGTTTGTTTACAAACCGGGTGATGTACATTGGCATGCTGTTGAGAGAGTTATGCGCTATCTGAAAGGTACTATGAACTATGGACTTCACTATACCGGATACCCGTCGGTACTTGAAGGGTATAGTGATGCGAATTGGATCTCTGATGCTGATGAGATGAAGGCCACAACTGGGTATATGTTTACTCTTGGAGGTGGCGCTGTTTCCTGGAAGTCTTGCAAGCAAACGATCTTAACGAGATCGACAATGGAAGCAGAATTAACGGCATTAGA
>NW_021191037.1:0-1841 GCF_002162155.2 Triticum dicoccoides | reverse complement strand
CACTTCAGCTCAATTGGCAGAACTCTATACCTCTCGTATTGTCTCTCTGCATGGTATTCCATAAGTGATCTCTTCAGACTGTGGCAACATCTTTACCTCAAAGTTTTGGGATTCTTTTCAGAAGGCCATGGGCACCAACATCCGCTTCAGCACAGCTTTCCATCCTCAAACTAGCGGTCAAGTGGAGCGTGTCAATCAGATTCTTGAAGATATGCTCAGGGCTTGTGTGATCTCCTTCGGCATGAAATGGGAGGATTGTCTTCCTTATGCTGAATTCTCCTACAACAACAGTTTTCAAGCAAGTTTGGGCAAGGCCCCATTTGAAATTCTGTATGGCAGAAAGTGCCGTACCCCTCTCAACTGGTCTGAAACCGGTGAACGTCAGCTGCTGGGTAATGACTTAATCACAGAGGTAGAGGTAATGTGCAAAGTCATTCGTGATAACCTCAAAGCAGCCCAATCCTGCCAGAAGAGCTACTATGATAGTAAGCACCGTGATTTGGCTTTCGAGATCGGAGATCATGTTTACCTCTACGTCTCTCCTATGAAAGGTACTCGCCGCTTCGGTATCAAAGGGAAGCTTGCCTCTAGATACGTGGGACCTTTCAAGATTGTCAGCAAGAGAGGCGATCTCGCCTATCAACTCGAGCTTCCTTCAAACTTTGCAAATGTTCATGACGTGTTCCATGTCTCTCAGCTCCAAAAGTGCTTCAAGACTCCTGACCGCACCGTCAACTTCGAGGACATTAAGCTCCAAGAAGATCTCTCTTATCGTGAGCACCCAGTTGCTATTCTTGAAGAGACTGAACGCAAGACTCGCAACAAGTCAATCAAATTTCTCAAAGTCAAGTGGTCACACCATTCCGACCGTGAAGCTACCTGGGAACGCGAGGATCACCTCCGTTCTGAGTACCCGACGTTCTTTCAGTCCTAGATCTCGGGACGAGATCCTTTCGTAGTGGTGGAGTGTTGTAACACCCCGGATATAACTTTCCCAATTTGTACTCCAACTCTTGCCGTTTCCGGCGTTAAGTTATTTTATTTTCTCAGGTTCGGGTCTTTGTCTCCGTGTGTTGTTATCGTTGTCATGCATCTCATATCATGTCATCATGTGCATTGCATTTGCATACATGTTCATCTCATGCATTCGAGCATTTTCCCCGTTGTCCATTTTGCATTCCGGCGCTTCGTTCTCCTCCGATGGTCATTTCTAGCTTTCTTTCGTGTGTGGGGATTAAACATTTCCGGATTGTACCGAGACTTTCCAAGCGGCCTTGGTTTACTACCGGTAGACCGCCTGTCAAGTTTTGTATCATTTGGACATCGTTTGATACTCCAACGGTTAACCGAGGGACCGAAAAGGTCTCGTGTGTGTTGCAGCCCAACACCCCTCCAATTTGGCCCAAAACCCACCTAACTCTGCTCCATCACCTAGATCGTTCGATCACGATCACGTGGCCGAAAACCGCACCTCGTTTGGACTCTCCTAGCTCCCTCTATGCCTATATATACACCCCCTCCCGAAAATCCGGATCTCCCTCGTCTGAAACCCTAAAAATCCCCTCGCTGCCGCCGGACAAAAATCCCACCGACGGACGTGTCCACCCCGCTCCCCCCGGCCTGTCTCCGCTCGCCACGTGGTACCCGGCCACCGCCGCCGCTGCGCCCGCACGGGCCCGAGGCCGGCCCTCCCGCGCCGCCTCCCGAGCCGCCGCTCCCGCGCCCGCCGCCGCCTTCTCCTCCCGAGCCGGCGACCCGGTCCGCCGCCTCCGCCGCGGTCCCGCCCGGCCGGACCTCGCCGCCGTTCCTCGTCGGCGTCGACGGCCGCCACCGCCGCCCTT
>NW_021191036.1:0-1780 GCF_002162155.2 Triticum dicoccoides | reverse complement strand
CACGTTGATTTTCAACCTCACTCTGAAATTCCTTGAACTTTTCAAAGGTTTCAGACTTGTGTTTCATTAAGTAGATATACCCATACCTACTTAAATCATCAGTGAGGGTGAGAACATAACGATAGCCACCGCGAGCCTCAACACTCATTGGACCGCACACATCAGTATGTATGATTTCCAATAAGTCGGTTGCTCGCTCCATTGTTCCTGAGAACGGAGTCTTGGTCATTTTACCCATAAGGCATGGTTCGCATGTGTCAAATGATTCATAATCAAGAGACTCTAAAAGTCCATCAGCATGGAGCTTCTTCATGCGTTTGACACCTATGTGACCAAGGCGGCAGTGCCACAGGTATGTGGGACTATCATTATCAACCTTACTTCTTTTGGTACTCACATTATGAACATGTGTAGCATCACATTCGAGATTCATAAAGAATAAACCATTCACCATAGGAGCATGACCATAAAACATATCTCTCATAAAATGGAACAACCATTATTCTCAGATTTAAAAGAGTAGCCATCTCGAATTAAACGAGATCCCGATACAATGTTCATGCTCAAAGCTGGCACTAAATAACAATTATTAAGGTTTAAAACTAATCCCGAAGGGAGATGCAGAGGTAGCGTGCCGACGGCGACCACATTGACCTTGGAACCATTCCCGACGCGCATCGTCACCTCGTCCTTTGCCAGTTTCTGCTTATTCCGCAGCCCCTGCTTTGAGTTACAAATGTGAGCAACTGCACCGGTATCAAATACCCAGGAGCTACTACGGGCACTAGTAAGGTACACATCAATTACATGTATATCACATATACCTTTTGTTTTGCCGGCCTTCTTATCCGCTAAGTACTTAGGGCAGTTCCGCTTCCAGTGACCGCTTCCCTTGCAATAAAAGCACTCAGTCTCGGGCTTGGGTCCATTCTTTGGCTTCTTCCTGGCAGCTTGCTTGCCGGGCGCGGCAACCTCCTTGCCGTCCTTCTTGAAGTTCTTTTTACCCTTGCCTTTCTTGAACTTAGTGGTTTTATTGACCATCAACACTTGATGTTCCTTCCTAACTTCTACCTCTGCTGATTTCAGCATAGCAAATACTTCAGGAATGGTCTTTTCCATCCCCTGCATATTGAAGTTCATCACAAAGCTCTTGTAGCTTGGTGGAAGCGACTGGAGGATTCTGTCAATGACCGCATCATCCGGGAGATTAACTCCCAGCTGAGTCAAGCGGTTATGCAACCCAGACATAGTGAGTATGTGCTCACTAACAGAACTGTTTTCCTCCATCTTACAGTTGAAGAATTTGTCGGAGACTTCATATCTCTCGACCCGGGCATGAGCTTGGAAAACCATTTTCAGCTCTTCGAACATCTCATATGCTCCATGTCTCTCAAAACGCTTTTGGAGCCCCGGCTCTAGGCTGTAAAGCATGCCGCACTGAACGAGGGAGTAGTCATCGGAACGTGCCTGCCAAGCGTTCATAACATCTTGTTCTGCAGGGAGAACGGGTGCGTCACCAAGCGGTGCTTGTAGGACATAATCTTTCTTGGCAGCTATGAGGATGATCCTCAGGTTCCGGACCCAGTCCGTATAGTTGCTGCCATCGTCTTTCAGCTTGGTTTTCTCTAGGAATGCGTTGAAGTTGAGGACTACGTTGGCCATTTAATCTACAAGACATATTGTAAAATATTTAGACTAAGTTCATGATAATTAAGTTCAACTAATCAAATTATTAATGAACTCCCACTTAGATTAGACATCCCTCCAGTCATCTAAGTAT
>NW_021191035.1:0-1020 GCF_002162155.2 Triticum dicoccoides | reverse complement strand
AATACCGATGACCCCGAAACTTGTCCCGATGGCCGAAACAGGACTTCCTATATATAAATCTTTACCTCCGGACCATTCCGGAACTCCTCGTGACGTCCGGGATCTCATCCGGGACTCCGAACAACATTCGGTAACCACATACAAGCTTCCTTTATAACCCTAGCGTCATCGAACCTTAAGTGTGTAGACCCTACGGGTTCGGGAGACATGCAGACATGACCGAGACGTTCTCCGGTCAATAACCAACAGCGGGATCTGGATACCCATGTTGGCTCCCACATGTTCCATGATGATCTCATCGGATGAACCACGATGTCAAGGACTCAATCGATCCCGTATACAATTCCCTTTGTCTAGCGGTATTTTACTTGCCCGAGATTCGATCGTCGGTATACCGATACCTTGTTCAATCTCGTTACAGGCAAGTCTCTTTACTCGTTCCGTAACACATCATCCCGTGATCAACCCCTTGGTCACATTGTGCACATTATGATGATGTCCTACCGAGTGGGCCCAGAGATACCTCTCCGTTTACACGGAGTGACAAATCCCAGTCTCGATCCGCATAAAACAATAGATACTTTCGGAGATGCCTGTAGTGCACCTTTATAGTCACCCAGTTACGTTGTGACGTTTGATACACCCAAAGCACTCCTACGGTATCCAGGAGTTACACGCTCTCATGGTCGAAGGAAGAGATACTTGACATTGGCAAAGCTCTAGCAAATGAACTACATGATCTTTTGTGCTAGTCTTAGGATTGGGTCTTGTCCATCACATCATTCTCCTAATGATGTGATCCCGTTATCAACGACATCCAATGTCCATAGCCAGGAAACCATGACTATCTGTTGATCACAACGAGCTAGTCAACTAGAGGCTCACTAGGGACATATTGTGGTCTATGTATTCACACGTGTATTACGATTTCCGGATAATACAGTTATAGCATGAATAAAAGACTATTATCATGAACAAAGAAATATAATAATAACACTTTTATTATTGCCTCTAGGGCAT
>NW_021191034.1:0-1311 GCF_002162155.2 Triticum dicoccoides | reverse complement strand
ACATAGCACTATGGGTGGAATAGAATATGATGATGGGGATTATGTGGAGAAGACAAAAAAGGAGAAAGTCTCACATTGACGAGGATAATCAACAAGCTATGGAGATGCCCATCAATTGATGTCAAGATGAGGAGTAGGGATTGTCATGCAACAGATGCACTAGAGCTATAAATTTATGAAAGCTCAACAAAATAAACTAGTGGGTGTGCATCCAACTTGCTTGCTCACGAAGACCTAGGGCATTTTGAGGAAGCCCATCGTAGGAATATACAAGCCAAGTTCTATAATGAAAAATTCCCACTAGTATATGAAAGTGACAACATAAAAGACTCTCTATATGAAGAACATGGTGCTACTTTGAAGCATAAGTGTGGAAAAAGAGATAGTAACATTGCCCCTTTTTATTTTCTTTTTATATTTTTTTGGGGCCTTTTTTGGCCTTTCTTTTATTTCTTTTTCTCTTTGTTTTCTTTGGCCTTTCTTTTTTTTGGCCATTCTTTTTTTATTTGGGGACAATGCTCTAATAATGATGATCATCACACTTCTATTTATTTACAACTCATGAATTACAACTCAAAACTAAAACAAGATATGACTCTATATGAATGCCTCCGGCGGTGTACCGGTATGGGCAACGAATCAAGAGTGACATGTATGAAAAATTATGCATGGTGGCTTTTCCACTAATACGATGACAACTACATGATCATGCAAGGCAATATGACAATGATGATGCGTGTCATGATGATAAATGGAACAGTGAAAAGTTGCATGGCAATATATCTTGGAATGGCTATGGAAATGCCATAATAGGTAGGTATGGTGGCTGTTTTGAGGAAGATATAAGGAGGTTTATGTGTGATAGAGCGTATCGTATCACGGGGTTTGGATGCACCGGCGAAGTTTGCACCAACTCTCAAGGTGAGAAAAGGCAATGCACGGTACCAAAGAGGCTAGCAATGGTGGAAAGGTCAGAGTGCGTATAATCCATGGACTCAACATTAGTCAAAGAGAACTCATATACTTATTGCAAAAATCTACAAGTCATCAAAAACCAAGCACTACGCGCATGCTCCTAGGGGGATAGATTGGTAGGAAAAGACCATCGCTCGTCCCCGACCGCCACTCACAAGGATGCACAATCTAAGAACACCTCATGTTTCAAATTTGTTACACAACTTTCACCATACGTGCATGCTACGGGACTTGCTAACTTCAACACAAGCATTCTTTAAATTCATAATCACCCAACTAGAATGACTCTGATATTACTACCTCCATATATCAAAACAATTGTCAAGTATCAAATTG
>NW_021191033.1:0-1857 GCF_002162155.2 Triticum dicoccoides | reverse complement strand
GTTGACTTGTTTGGTGTAGTGCGCAGACTCCAGAGGACAGCCGGCAGCTCATCGAGCCAACAGCCGGCTGAGCGCTCTAGAGGTACGACCAGTCGGGGCTTGATGCCGGAGAGGATGAGGCCGTTGGCTCGCTCAACCTGGCCGTTTGACTGCGGGTGGGCGAGGGATGCTAAGTCCAGCCAGATACCTTGGGCTGCGCAGAAACGTGCCAAGGCTCCTTTGGCAAAATTCGTGCCATTGTCAGTGATGATGCTGTGTGGCACGCCGTACTGTGCTGTTATGTCTATGATGAATGTCACAGCAGTCGGCCCATTCAGCTTCTTGATCGGCTTTGCCTCAATCCACTTGGTGAATTTGTCCACGGCGACGAGCAAATGCGTCATGCCGCCGCACGCCGTCTTGAATGGGCCCACCATGTCCAGTCCCCAAACGGCAAAGGGCCAAGTAAGGGGAATGGTCTTGAGTGCCGAGGCCGGCATGTGTTGCTTGGAGCTGAAGAGTTGGCACCCCTTGCAATGTTTAACTAATTCTTTGGCATCATCCAAAGCAGTCGGCCAGAAGAAACCATGGCAGAAGGCTTTGGCGACAAGTGATCTTGAGGCCGCATGGTGGCCGCATTCTCCTTGGTGAATGTCTTTGAGGATTGCAATGCCTTTCTCTTGCTCGACGCACCATTGGAGGACTCCAGTGACACTACACTTGACGAGCTCTCTGTTGACGATTGTGTATGCTCCGGCTCGACGTTGGACTTGTCTTACTTCTGTTTCGTTAGCTGGCAGGTCTTGGTTGACTAGGAAGTTGATGATGGACTGAGCCCATGATGGAGCCGCGACTTCTTCTACTGCCAATGTGGCTACTGCCACCAGGGTGGGCGGGCTGGGTGATGAGGTGCTGGAGTTGGCCGCTGGCTGTTGTGCTGGTGCAGTCCTCGGGCCGGCTACCGCAGTCCCTGAGCCGGCTGCCGAAGTCCCCGAGCCGGCTGCCGAAGTCGCCGGGCCGGCTACGGGAGTCTTGGGGTCGCCTACTTGGTTCTTCGAGCCGGACCCGGCCGCATCGGGGTCAGGCGGCACGAAGATGGAATCAGACTCTGGAGACGGCTTGATAGATGGCTTGAGGAGGCGTTGTAGAGCGACGCCGGTTGGAATTGCTTGCCGGGTGGAGCCTATTCGAGCCAGGGCATCGGCTGGCTCGTTGTCGGCTTGTGGTACGTGGAGGAACTCGCATCCTTCAAAGTATTCGCTGAGTTGTTGGACCAGGAAGCGTTAGCTCACCATATTCACGTCCTTGGCGTCCCAGTCGCCGGATGATTGCTGGACCACCAGGTTTGAGTCGCCATAACATAGGATCCGGCGAATGCCAAGTTCTTTGGCAAGCCGGAGCCCGTGTATGAGCGCCTCGTACTCGGCCACATTGTTGGAGGCGGCAAACTGGATCTGTAGCGTGTATCTGAGCTTGTCGCCTTTCAAAGAGGTAAGGACGACGCCGGCTCCCAAGCCGGTGCGCATCTTGGACCCGTCGAAGTGCATGCGCCAATGGGTGGAGGCGGGAGCCGGCGGCAGGTACTGGGTCTCGGCCCAGTCGACGAGGAAGTCGGCCAGTGCTTGGGACTTGATGGCAGTGCGGGGCTGGTAGAAGATCGTGTAGGGGGCCAGCTCGATGGCCCATTTCGCCACCCGGCTGGATGCGTCCCGGCTGCCTATGATCTCGGCTAGCGGGGCGGTGCATACGACCGTGATGGGATGCTCTTGAAAATAGGGCTTCAGCTTCTTGGCGGTGAAGTACACGCCGTAACACATCTTCTGGTAGTGCGGGTAGTTCTGCTTTGAGGCGGACAGCACCTCGCTCAAATAATACACC
>NW_021191032.1:0-954 GCF_002162155.2 Triticum dicoccoides | reverse complement strand
ATATCTTCGAATTTGAGCTTCCTGATTGGAACTCCACCCCTTGGTGATTTTCCTGAGCTTCCTAATTTTAACATGCCAGCTCTCTATATGGGAGGAGGCATGTGTAGGTTCATTCCAAATCTTAGTAACTAAGTTGGAGAAGTCTCTCTCAAGAGCCACCACTTCTCCATTTTGTAGCTGCTACTTTAAGGGTTTTGGTTTAGACCAGACTCGCAAATAATGGGAACATGATCACTTCCACACCTAGGCAAAGCCCTACAGGATGCTAGGGGGAAGATCATATCCAACTCAGTATTGCAAAAGAGCCTATCTATAGTGGACATGATAAGGTCCACTTGGTTGTTAGCCCAGGTGAATTTCCTACTGGATAGCTTGATCTCAAGCAGGCTCCAGATTTCAATCCAGGCATTATAGCTCTCACTCCACCTTTGGTTAATGTTGCCATTACTTTTATCTTTGGCATATCTAACCAAATTAATCCCCCCCTATCAGGGTGAGGAAAGGATCCTCTAGGATTAAAGAATGGAGTTCGGAGATGAAGCTCTCTTTTCCTTCATCATAGGGGGATCCATAAACAGTAATGACTCTAAAAATAGTGTCAGCATTCTTCATCTTCATTACACAAGTAACAGAAGATTATAGTTTAGACCAAGAGATAACATCAAAAAGATCTAGATCTACTCCCATCAGGATGCCTCCAGCAGAGCCTTGTGCAGGTAAATGGTACCAAGAGAAGTTCCTATTTCCTACTAATGATTTCAAAAAGGAGTCAGAAAACTCCTCTTCTTTAGTCTCCTGGAATCCAATAATAGATGCACGAGTTTTGGCCAGGGTTTCCAGGATCAAAGCTTTCCTACCAGGGACAGCAATCCCCTAACATTCCAGAACAAGGCATTCATGATAAAGGCCTAGTTCTGGGGGTGCTTGCCCCTTCTATTTTTGCAAACCAAGTAC
>NW_021191031.1:0-3701 GCF_002162155.2 Triticum dicoccoides | reverse complement strand
GGTTTCGAGACGAAACTCTAGGCGCTTGAATCGCCAGATTCTGGTAAACGAGCGAAAAGTTAAACTAAAATGAAAATCGGATCAGAAATCATGATCAGAAATAATAGCAGAAAATCCGAGAAAAAGAAAAAACGACGAATAGGCTAACGAACGAACGTTCGCTGTCTGCGGCTAAACGACGAAAACCGTTCGTTAAAACAAACGTACGGACAAATGTCCGCTAAATAAACTAAACTGGAAAAAAATAAACCGATCTAAAAAAAGAAAACGACCACGGTTCTTATACATAAAAAAACCGGGGAGTTGACCGGTGAAGACCGGCGGCGGCGGCTACCTCCGGCGGCGGCGAACTCCGGCGGGGCGGTGGCGGTCGGCGGCGAGGCGGCGGCGGCAGCGGGCATCGGCGGCGGCGGCTCGGGGCGGCAGCGTCTAGGGCTAGGGTGGGGCTGGGTGGCTTGGGGCTGGGCTCCCCCGGCTTATAAAGGCCGGCCGGGCTAGAGTCCGGGTCGGGTACGACCCGGCTAGGTTGGTTCGTTTTTTTAGATAGTTTCGCGCAGAAAAACAAATAAAAGAAATACTAAACGGACTCCAAAAATCCTGAAATAAATTCAAGCCGGACAAGGTGAACATTTATTTGGGGCCTAAATGCAATTTTGAAAAACGCATATTTTTCCTAAATTCAAATAAAACAGCGAAAAACTCCAAAATAAAATATTATTTGATTTTTTTATTAAATCCTCAATATTCCTTTAATTTGGGAAAGTCATTTTATTCCCCCTCACTTATTTTTATAATTCGAATTATTGAAGATAAAATAGTTAAATCAAATGATCCTATTTTCAAAATTTGAGAAAACCCCAAATATGAAAATAACGAAATCTGCAACTCTCTCCATGGGTCCTTGAGTTGCGTAGGATTTATAGGATCAAGCCAAAATGCAAATAAAATATGATATGCAATGATGATCTATGTATAACATTCCAAAGTGAAAATTTGGGATGTTACAAACCTACCCCCTTAAGATGAATCTCGCCCTCGAGATTTGGGTTGGCTAGAAAATAGGTGAGGGTGGTCCCTCAGCAGATCTTCCTCTCGCTCCCAGGTGGCTTCATCCTCGGTGTGGTGGCTCCACTGAACTTTACAAAACCTGATAACCTTGCTGCGGGTGACTCGGCTGGCATATTCGAGAATCTTGACTGGTTTCTCCTCATAGGTCAAATCACTATCCCACTGAATCGCTTCCAGCGGCACTGTATCTCTTAGTGGTGTATCAGCCATCTTTGCGTGGCACTTTTTCAACTGGGAAACGTGGAACACATCGTGAACTCCTGACAATCCTTCGGGCAACTCCAACTTGTAAGCAACATCTCCCATACACTCCAAAACTTTGTATGGTCCCACAAAACGTGGCGCTAATTTTCCGTTAACTCGAAAGAGCTTAACTCCTCGAAGCGGGGATACACGAAGATAGACTCTGTCTCCGACTTCGTAAACTGTCTCCTTGCGTTTAGAATCTGCATAGCTCTTCTGCCTAGACTGGGCTACCTTGAGCCTATCGCGAATCAACTTCACTTTCTGTTCAGACTCCTTAATCAAATCTGGTCCAAACAACTGGCGGTCTCCAACTTCATCCCACAACAATAGTGTTCTGCACCGACTTCCATACAAGGCTTCAAAAGGGCCCATCTTCAAACTGGATTGATAACTATTGTTGTAAGAGAACTCCGCATATGGCAAGTTGTCATCCCAACTAGATCCATAATCTAGCGCACAAGCTCTCAGCATATCCTCCAAAATCTGATTAACTCTCTCGGTCTGTCCATCGGTCTGTGGATGAAAAGTTGTACTGAACTCTAGCCTAGTACCCAAAGTTTCGTGCAACTGATTCCAGAACCTTGAGGTAAAGTAGGTTCCTCTATCTGATACAATGCTCCTCGGAACTCCATGCAGACATACGATCCTGGTCATGTATATCTTTGCCAACTTAGCACTGGTGTAAGTGGTCTTTACTGGGATGAAATGAGCTACCTTCGTCAAGCGATCGACTACAACCCATATCGAGTCATAGCCTGAGCGGGTCCTGGGTAATCGCGTGATAAAATCCATTCCTAGCTTATCCCACTTCCATTCCGGTATCGGCAATGACTGTAGCAATCCTCTTGGCGTCTGATGCTCTACCTTTACTCTCTGGCATACATCACAAACGGCTGCATACTCTGCAATATCCTTCTTCATTTCGGTCCACCAAAAAGTGTCTTTCAAATCCAAATACATCTTGGTATTTCCTGGGTGAATCGAGTACGGCGAATCATGGGCCTCTTGCAAAATTAACTTCCTGATCTCTGGGTCATTGGGCACATAAACGCGGTCCTCAAACCATAAGGTATCATTTTCATCCTCACGAAATCCTTTAGCTTTCCCCTTGCTCATTTTCTCTTTAATAGAGGCAATCTCCTTGTCGGTCTTCTGAGCTTCTCTAATCTTATCCATAGGAGTAGACCGAATCTCCAATGCTGCTACATAGCCTCTCGGAACTATCTCCAAACATAGCTCACGAAGATCCTCGGCTAACACCTTTGGTAACTCTCCGGTCATTAGTGTGTTGACATGGATCTTGCGGCTCAACGCATCGACTACTACGTTAGCCTTTCTGGGGTGATAATGCAATCTCATGTCATAATCCTTGATGAGCTCCAACCATCTTCTTTGCCTGAGATTCAACTCCTTCTGCGTGAAGATGTACTTCAACTCTTGTGATCCGTGTACACCTCACAATGGTTTCCAATGAGAAAATGTCTCCAAGTCTTCAATGCGTGCACTACGGCTGCTAACTCCAAATCATGTGTCGCATAATTCAACTCATGGGGCTTAAGCTGTTGTGAAGCATACAAAACAACTCTTCCCTCCTGCATAAGCACTGCTCCAAGTCCTCGACATGAAGCGTCACAATACACCTCATAATCCTTGCGCTGATCTGGCAGAATCAATACTGGTGAGGTAACCAAACATTTCTTCAACTCTTGGAAACTGGCCTCACATTCCTCAGTCCATTTGTACTTGGTATCCTTCTTCAACAACTCCGTCATAGGTTTTGCAATCTTCGAGAAATTTTCAATGAATCTCCGGTAGTATCCTGCGAGTCCAATAAAACTACGGATCTCTCCAACTGTTGTTGGAGCTTCCCAATTTGTCACAGTGACAACTTTGGTGGGATCTACTACTATTCCTTCTCCAGATATAACATGTCCGAGGAATCCAACTTCCTTGAACCAAAACTCACATTTTCTGAACTTGGCATATAACTGATGTTCTCTGAGCTTACCAAGTACCAAACACAAATGTTCTTTATGTTCTTCTTCATTCTTCGAGTAAACCAGAATATCATCAACGAATACTACGATGAACTTATCCAAAAACTCCATAAACACTTTGTTCATCATGTTCATAAAATAAGCAGGTGCGTTAGTCAGACCAAATGACATAACGGTATACTCACACATCCCATAGCTTGTGGTAAAAGCTGTCTTAGGTATGTCCTGCTCTCGAATCCTCAACTGGTGGTATCCTGAGCGCAAATCGATCTTGGAAAATACCTTAGCTCCTTGCAATTGGTCAAACAAATCATTGATCATCGGTAGTGGGTACTTATTCTTGATCGTCACTTCATTCAATCCTCGATAATCAACAACCATCCTTAACGA
>NW_021191030.1:0-3701 GCF_002162155.2 Triticum dicoccoides | reverse complement strand
GGTTTCGAGACGAAACTCTAGGCGCTTGAATCGCCAGATTCTGGTAAACGAGCGAAAAGTTAAACTAAAATGAAAATCGGATCAGAAATCATGATCAGAAATAATAGCAGAAAATCCGAGAAAAAGAAAAAACGACGAATAGGCTAACGAACGAACGTTCGCTGTCTGCGGCTAAACGACGAAAACCGTTCGTTAAAACAAACGTACGGACAAATGTCCGCTAAATAAACTAAACTGGAAAAAAATAAACCGATCTAAAAAAAGAAAACGACCACGGTTCTTATACATAAAAAAACCGGGGAGTTGACCGGTGAAGACCGGCGGCGGCGGCTACCTCCGGCGGCGGCGAACTCCGGCGGGGCGGTGGCGGTCGGCGGCGAGGCGGCGGCGGCAGCGGGCATCGGCGGCGGCGGCTCGGGGCGGCAGCGTCTAGGGCTAGGGTGGGGCTGGGTGGCTTGGGGCTGGGCTCCCCCGGCTTATAAAGGCCGGCCGGGCTAGAGTCCGGGTCGGGTACGACCCGGCTAGGTTGGTTCGTTTTTTTAGATAGTTTCGCGCAGAAAAACAAATAAAAGAAATACTAAACGGACTCCAAAAATCCTGAAATAAATTCAAGCCGGACAAGGTGAACATTTATTTGGGGCCTAAATGCAATTTTGAAAAACGCATATTTTTCCTAAATTCAAATAAAACAGCGAAAAACTCCAAAATAAAATATTATTTGATTTTTTTATTAAATCCTCAATATTCCTTTAATTTGGGAAAGTCATTTTATTCCCCCTCACTTATTTTTATAATTCGAATTATTGAAGATAAAATAGTTAAATCAAATGATCCTATTTTCAAAATTTGAGAAAACCCCAAATATGAAAATAACGAAATCTGCAACTCTCTCCATGGGTCCTTGAGTTGCGTAGGATTTATAGGATCAAGCCAAAATGCAAATAAAATATGATATGCAATGATGATCTATGTATAACATTCCAAAGTGAAAATTTGGGATGTTACAAACCTACCCCCTTAAGATGAATCTCGCCCTCGAGATTTGGGTTGGCTAGAAAATAGGTGAGGGTGGTCCCTCAGCAGATCTTCCTCTCGCTCCCAGGTGGCTTCATCCTCGGTGTGGTGGCTCCACTGAACTTTACAAAACCTGATAACCTTGCTGCGGGTGACTCGGCTGGCATATTCGAGAATCTTGACTGGTTTCTCCTCATAGGTCAAATCACTATCCCACTGAATCGCTTCCAGCGGCACTGTATCTCTTAGTGGTGTATCAGCCATCTTTGCGTGGCACTTTTTCAACTGGGAAACGTGGAACACATCGTGAACTCCTGACAATCCTTCGGGCAACTCCAACTTGTAAGCAACATCTCCCATACACTCCAAAACTTTGTATGGTCCCACAAAACGTGGCGCTAATTTTCCGTTAACTCGAAAGCGCTTAACTCCTCGAAGCGGGGATACACGAAGATAGACTCTGTCTCCGACTTCGTAAACTGTCTCCTTGCGTTTAGAATCTGCATAGCTCTTCTGCCTAGACTGGGCTACCTTGAGCCGATCGCGAATCAACTTCACTTTCTGTTCAGACTCCTTAATCAAATCTGGTCCAAACAACTGGCGGTCTCCAACTTCATCCCACAACAATAGTGTTCTGCACCGACTTCCATACAAGGCTTCAAAAGGGCCCATCTTCAAACTGGATTGATAACTATTGTTGTAAGAGAACTCCGCATATGGCAAGTTGTCATCCCAACTAGATCCATAATCTAGCGCACAAGCTCTCAGCATATCCTCCAAAATCTGATTAACTCTCTCGGTCTGTCCATCGGTCTGTGGATGAAAAGTTGTACTGAACTCTAGCCTAGTACCCAAAGTTTCGTGCAACTGATTCCAGAACCTTGAGGTAAAGTAGGTTCCTCTATCTGATACAATGCTCCTCGGAACTCCATGCAGACATACGATCCTGGTCATGTATATCTTTGCCAACTTAGCACTGGTGTAAGTGGTCTTTACTGGGATGAAATGAGCTACCTTCGTCAAGCGATCGACTACAACCCATATCGAGTCATAGCCTGAGCGGGTCCTGGGTAATCGCGTGATAAAATCCATTCCTAGCTTATCCCACTTCCATTCCGGTATCGGCAATGACTGTAGCAATCCTCTTGGCGTCTGATGCTCTACCTTTACTCTCTGGCATACATCACAAACGGCTGCATACTCTGCAATATCCTTCTTCATTTCGGTCCACCAAAAAGTGTCTTTCAAATCCAAATACATCTTGGTATTTCCTGGGTGAATCGAGTACGGCGAATCATGGGCCTCTTGCAAAATTAACTTCCTGATCTCTGGGTCATTGGGCACATAAACGCGGTCCTCAAACCATAAGGTATCATTTTCATCCTCACGAAATCCTTTAGCTTTCCCCTTGCTCATTTTCTCTTTAATAGAGGCAATCTCCTTGTCGGTCTTCTGAGCTTCTCTAATCTTATCCATAGGAGTAGACCGAATCTCCAATGCTGCTACATAGCCTCTCGGAACTATCTCCAAACATAGCTCACGAAGATCCTCGGCTAACACCTTTGGTAACTCTCCGGTCATTAGTGTGTTGACATGGATCTTGCGGCTCAACGCATCGACTACTACGTTAGCCTTTCTGGGGTGATAATGCAATCTCATGTCATAATCCTTGATGAGCTCCAACCATCTTCTTTGCCTGAGATTCAACTCCTTCTGCGTGAAGATGTACTTCAACTCTTGTGATCCGTGTACACCTCACAATGGTTTCCAATGAGAAAATGTCTCCAAGTCTTCAATGCGTGCACTACGGCTGCTAACTCCAAATCATGTGTCGCATAATTCAACTCATGGGGCTTAAGCTGTTGTGAAGCATACAAAACAACTCTTCCCTCCTGCATAAGCACTGCTCCAAGTCCTCGACATGAAGCGTCACAATACACCTCATAATCCTTGCGCTGATCTGGCAGAATCAATACTGGTGAGGTAACCAAACATTTCTTCAACTCTTGGAAACTGGCCTCACATTCCTCAGTCCATTTGTACTTGGTATCCTTCTTCAACAACTCCGTCATAGGTTTTGCAATCTTCGAGAAATTTTCAATGAATCTCCGGTAGTATCCTGCGAGTCCAATAAAACTACGGATCTCTCCAACTGTTGTTGGAGCTTCCCAATTTGTCACAGTGACAACTTTGGTGGGATCTACTACTATTCCTTCTCCAGATATAACATGTCCGAGGAATCCAACTTCCTTGAACCAAAACTCACATTTTCTGAACTTGGCATATAACTGATGTTCTCTGAGCTTACCAAGTACCAAACACAAATGTTCTTTATGTTCTTCTTCATTCTTCGAGTAAACCAGAATATCATCAACGAATACTACGATGAACTTATCCAAAAACTCCATAAACACTTTGTTCATCATGTTCATAAAATAAGCAGGTGCGTTAGTCAGACCAAATGACATAACGGTATACTCACACATCCCATAGCTTGTGGTAAAAGCTGTCTTAGGTATGTCCTGCTCTCGAATCCTCAACTGGTGGTATCCTGAGCGCAAATCGATCTTGGAAAATACCTTAGCTCCTTGCAATTGGTCAAACAAATCATTGATCATCGGTAGTGGGTACTTATTCTTGATCGTCACTTCATTCAATCCTCGATAATCAACAACCATCCTTAACGA
>NW_021191029.1:0-1225 GCF_002162155.2 Triticum dicoccoides | reverse complement strand
CAGTTTTGGCCGATTTTGGCCCGTTTTTGAACTATTACACAGTTTTGGCATCCCGAAGTGATTTCCACGATTGACAAACCCTACGGTGCGCTTACTTGTCGGTCATCAACAATCGCAGTTTTGGCCGATTCTGGTCCGTTTGGTGCACTATTATTCACCGTTTTGGGGTCCTAGGGCGATTTACACGATTTGCGATCCCCGGGGTGCGTTTATGTGTCGGTTATCAACACTCACCATTTTGCCCAATTCTGGTCCGTCTCATGGACTATTACTCACCGTTTTGGGGTCCCAGAGCGATTTCCACGATTCACGATCCCGGGGGTGCGTTTACGTGCCCGTCGTCAACACTCATAGTTCTGGCCAATTCTGACCCGTTTCGTGGACTATTACTCACCTTTTTGGGGTCCCGAAGCGATTTCCATAGTTGTTGAACCCAAAGATGCACTTACGTGTCGTTCGTCAACACTCGCAGTTTTGGCCGATTCTGGCCCGTTTTGTGGACTATAACTCGCTGTTTCGGGTCCCAGAGGGATTTCCACGATTGACGGACCCCTGGTGTGTTTATGTTTTGGTCATCAACAATCGCGGTTTTTGTCGATTCTGTCCCTTTCGTGGACTATTACTCACCGTTTTGGGGTCCTAAAGCGATTTCCATTGCTGTCGAACCCCAAGGTGTGCTTACGTGTTGGTCGTCAAGTCTCACAGTTTTGGCCGATTCTGGCCCGTTTCTTGGACTATTACTCAGTTTTGGGGTCCCGAAGTGATTTCCATGATTGACGAACCCCGGGGGTGCGTTTATGTGTCGGTCGTCAACACTCACAATTTTGGGCCAATTCTGGCCGTCTCGTGGACTATTACTCGCTGTTTTGGGGTCCCGGAGTGATTTCCACGATTGACGAACCTCTGGGTGCGTTTACATGTTGGTCATCAACACTCGCAGGTTTTGTTGATTCCGACCCGTTTCGTGGACTATTACTCACCGTTTTGGGGTCCCAAAGAGATTTCCATTTTTGTCGAACCCCAAGGTGTGCTTGCGTGGTGGTCGTCAAGACTCCCAGTTTTGGCCGATTTTGGCCCGT
Source organism: Triticum dicoccoides (assembly GCF_002162155.2). Lineage (NCBI taxonomy): Eukaryota > Viridiplantae > Streptophyta > Magnoliopsida > Poales > Poaceae > Triticum > Triticum dicoccoides. Next base: position 146 of record NW_021191029.1, on the reverse strand, counting down.
TTTTGAACTATTACACAGTTTTGGCATCCCGAAGTGATTTCCACGATTGACAAACCCTACGGTGCGCTTACTTGTCGGTCATCAACAATCGCAGTTTTGGCCGATTCTGGTCCGTTTGGTGCACTATTATTCACCGTTTTGGGGTC
>NW_021191028.1:0-1468 GCF_002162155.2 Triticum dicoccoides | reverse complement strand
GGGCCAGAATCGGCCAAAACTGCGAGACTTGACGACCAACACGTAAGCACACCTTGGGGTTCGACAGCAATGGAAATCGCTTTAGGACCCCAAAACGGTGAGTAATAGTCCACGAAAGGGACAGAATCGACAAAAACCGCGATTGTTGATGACCGAAACATAAACGCACCAGGGGTTCGTCAATCGTGGAAATCCCTCCGGGACCCGAAACTGCGAGTAATAGTCCACAAAACGGGCCAGAATCGGCCAAAACTGCGAGTGTTGATGAACGACACGTAAGTGCATCTTTGGGTTCAACAACTATGGAAATCGCTTCGGGACCCCAAAAAGGTGAGTAATAGTCCACGAAACGGGTCAGAATTGGCCAGAACTATGAGTGTTGACGACGGGCACGTAAACACACCCCCGGGATCGTGAATTGTGGAAATCGCTCTGGGACCCCAAAACGGTGAGTAATAGTCCACGAGACGGACCAGAATTGGGCAAAATGGTGAGTGTTCATAACCGACACATAAACGCACCCCGGGGATCGCAAATCGTGTAAATCGCTCTAGGACCCCAAAACGGTGAATAATAGTGCACCAAACGGACCAGAATCGGCCAAAACTGTGATTGTTGATGACCGACAAGTAAGCGCACCGTAGGGTTTGTCAATCATGGAAATCACTTCGGGATGCCAAAACTGTGTAATAGTTCAAAAGCGGGCCAAAATCGGCCAAAACTGCGAGTCTTGACGACCAACACGCAAGCACATCTTGGGGTTCGACAAAAATGGAAATCTCTTTGGGACCCCAAAACGGTGAGTAATAGTCCACGAAACGGGTCGGAATCAACAACACCTACGAGTGTTGATGACTGACACGTAAACGCACCCAGAGGTTCGTCAATCGTGGAAATCTCTCCGGGACCCCAAAACAGCGAGTAATAGTCCACGAGACGGCCAGAATTAACCAAAATTGTGAGTGTTGATGACCGACACATAAACGCACCCTCGGGGTTCGTCAATCGTGGAAATCACTTCGGGACCCCAAAACTGAGTAATAGTCCAAGAAACGGGCCAGAATCGGCCAAAACTGTGAGACTTGACGACCAACACGTAAGCACACCTTGGGGTTCGACAGCAATGGAAATCGCTTTAGGACCCCAAAACGGTGAGTAATAGTCCACGAAAGGGACAGAATCGACAAAAACCGCGATTGTTGATGACCGAAACATAAACGCACCAGGGGTTCGTCAATCGTGGAAATCCCTCCGGGACCCGAAACTGCGAGTAATAGTCCACAAAACGGGCCAGAATCGGCCAAAACTGCGAGTGTTGATGAACGACACGTAAGTGCATCTTTGGGTTCAACAACTATGGAAATCTCTTCGGGACCCCAAAAAGGTGAGTAATAGTCCACGAAACGGGTCAGAATTGGCCAGAACTATGAGTGTTGACGACGGGCACGTAAACGCACCCCCGGGATCG
>NW_021191027.1:0-1006 GCF_002162155.2 Triticum dicoccoides | reverse complement strand
TAGTAACTCCTGGGTATTTGATACCGGTGCCGTTGCTCATATTTGTAACTCACAGCAGGAGCTGCGGAATAAACGGAGACTGGCGAAGGACGAGGTGACTATGCGCGTCGGGAATGGTTCCAGAGTCGATGTGATCGCCGTCGGCACGCTGCCTCTACATTTACCTACGGGATTAGTTTTGAACCTTAATAATTGTTATTTAGTGCCAAGTTTGAGCATGAACATTGTATCTGGATCTCGTTTAATACGAGATGGCTACTCATTTAAGTCTGAGAATAATGGTTGTTCGATTTATATGAGAGATATGTTTTATGGTCATGCTCCGATGGTCAATGGTTTATTCTTAATGAATCTCGAGCGTAATATTACACATGTTCATAGTGCAGATGCCAAAAGATGTAAAGTTGATAACGATAGTCCCACATACTTGTGGCACTGTCGCCTTGGTCACATTGGTGTCAAGCGCATGAAGAAGCTCCATGCCGATGGACTTTTAGAGTCTCTTGATTATGAATCGTTTGACACGTGCGAACCATGCCTCATGGGCAAGATGACCAAGACTCCGTTCTCCGGAACAATGGAGCGAGCAACCAACTTGTTGGAAATCATACATACCGATGTGTGCGGTCCAATGAGCATTGAGGCTCGCGGAGGATATCGTTATGTTCTCACTCTCACTGATGACTTGAGTAGATATGGGTATGTCTACTTAATGAAACACAAGTCTGAGACCTTTGAAAAGTTCAAGGAATTTCAGAATGAGGTAGAGAATCAACGTGACCGAAAGATAAAATTCTTACGATCAGATCGTGGAGGAGAATACTTAAGTCACGAATTTGGTACACACTTAAGGAAATGTGGAATCGTTTCACAACTAACGCCGCCTGGAACACCTCAGCGAAACGGTGTGTCCGAACGTCGTAATCGCACTCTATTGGATATGGTGCGGTCTATGATGTCTCTTACCGATTTACCGCTATCATTTTGGGGATACGCTCTAGAGACA
>NW_021191026.1:0-1303 GCF_002162155.2 Triticum dicoccoides | reverse complement strand
GAATGGTTTATTGAATCTCGATCGTAGTGATACACATTTTCATGCCAAAAGATATAAGATAGTAATGATAGTACCACTTACTTGTGGAACTGCCATGTAAGTCATAATGGTATAAAACGCATGAAGAAGCTCCATGTTGATGGATCTTTGGACTCACTCGTTTTGAAAAGTTTGAGACATGCGAACCATGTCTATTGGTGTATATGCATGAAGAAACTCCATGCAAATGGATCGTTCGGACTCACTTGATTTTGAATCACTTGAGATATGCAAATCATACCACATGGGCAAGATGACTGAAAAGCCTCATTTTCAGTAAGATGGAACAAGATAGCAACTTGTTGGAAGTAACACATTTTGATGTGTGCAGTCCAATGAGTGCTGAGGCATGCAGTGAATATCGTTATGTTCTTACTTCACAGATGATTCGAGTAGATATTGAGAATATTTACTTGATGAAACACAAGTCTGAATTATTGAATGGTTCAAGTAATTTCAGAGTGAAGTAGAAGATCATTGTGACAAGAGGATAAAATGTCTATGATATGATCATAGAGATGAATATCTGAGTTACGAGTTTTGGCACACAATTAAGACATTGTGGAAATTGTTTCGCAATTAATACCGCCCGGAACACCATAGTGTAATGGTGTGTCCGAACATCATAGTTGCACCCTATTGGATATGGTGCGTACCATGATGTCTCTTATCGAATTACCACTATTGTTCATGGGTTAGGCATTAGAGACAACCACATTCACTTTAAATAGGGCACCACGTAATTCTGTTGAGATGACACCGTATGAATTATGGTTTAGAGAAACCTAAGTTGTCGTTTCTTAAAGGTTTGGGGCTGCGACGCTTATGTGAAAAAGTTTCAGGATTGATAAGCTCGAACCCAAAGCGGATAAAATGCATCTTCATAGGAAACCCAAAACAGTTGGGTATACCTCCTAATTCAGATCCGAAAGCAATATGGATTGTTTCTAGAATCGGGTCCTTTCTCGAGGAAAAGTTTCTCTCGAAAGAATTGAGTGGGAGGATGGTGGAAACTTGATGAGGTTATTGAACTGTCTCTTCAACTAGTGTGTGGCAGGGCACAGGAAGTTGTTCCTGTGGCACCTACACCAATTGAAGTGGAAGCTTATGATATTGATCATGAAACTTCGGATCAAGTCACTACCAAACCTCGTAGGATGACAAGGACACGTACTACTTCGGAGTGGTACGGTGATCCTGTCTTAAAAGTCATGTTGCTAGACAACAATGAACCTACGAGCTATGGAGAAGCGATGGTGGGCCC
>NW_021191025.1:0-1128 GCF_002162155.2 Triticum dicoccoides | reverse complement strand
AGGTCACAAATAAATTAAGACAACTCCTATGGCTCCTGCCGGTTGTCATACTCATCGACATGCAAGTCGTGATTCCTATTACAAGAACATGATCAATCTCATACATCACATATATCATTCATCACATCCTTTTTGGCCATATCACATCACATAGCATACCCTGCAAAAACAAGTTAGACGTCCTCTAATTGTTGTTTGCATGTTTTACGTGGCTGCTATGGGTTTCTAGCAAGAACGTTTCTTACCTACGCATGAACCACAACGTGATATGCCAATTGCTATTTACCCTTCATAAGGACCCTTTTCATCGAATCCGATCCGACTAAAGTGGGAGAGACAGACACCCGCCAGCCACCTTATGCAACTAGTGCATGTTTGTCGGTGGAACCGGTCTCATGTAAGCGTACGTGTAAGGTTGGTCCGGGCCGCTTCATCCCACGATGCCGCCGAATCAAGATAAGACTAGTAACAGCAAGCATATTGAACAATATCGACGCCCACAACTACTTTGTGTTCTACTCGTGCAAAGAATCTACGCAATAGACATAGCAGAAATTCAAAAAAATTTCCTACGTAACACCAAGATCTATCTATGGAGAGACCAGCAACGAGTAGAAAGGAGAGTGCATCTACATACCCTTGTAGATCGCTAAGCGGAAGCGTTCAAGTGAACGGGGTTGATGGAGTCGTACTCGTCGTGATTCAGATCACCGATGATCCTAGTGCCGAACGGACGGCACCTCCGCGTTCAACACACGTACAGCTCGACGATGTCTCCCACGCCTTGATCCAGCAAGGAGAGAGGGAGAGGTTAAGGAAGACTCCATCCAGCAGCAGCACAACGGCGTGGTGGTGATGGAGGAGCGTGGCAATCCTGCAGGGCTTCGCCAAGCACCTACGGGAGAGGAGGAGGTGTCACGGGAGGGAGGGAGGCGCCAAGGGCTCAGGTGTGGATGCCCTCCCTCCCCTCCACTATATATAGGGGCAGGGGAGAGGGGGGAGGCGCAGCCTTGCCCCCTCCTCCAAGGAAGGGGTGCGGCTAAGGAGGGGGGAGGAGTCCATCCTCCCCAAGGCACCTCGGAGGTGCCTTCCCCCTTTAGGACTCTTCCCTTTTTCCTATATCTTGGC
>NW_021191024.1:0-1678 GCF_002162155.2 Triticum dicoccoides | reverse complement strand
GGAGAGGGCAATCTCCATCAACATCTTCACCAGCACCATCTCCTCTCAAAACCCTAGTTCATCTCTTGTATCCAATTCTTGTCTTCAAGTCCGGGATTGGTACATGTGGGTTGCTAGTAGTGTTAATTACTCCTTGTAGTTGATGCTAGTTGGTTTAATTGGTGGAAGATCATATGTTCAGATCCTATATGCATATTAATACCCCTCTGATTATGAACATGAATATGCTTTGTGAGTAGTTATGTTTGTTCCTGAGGACATGGGAGAAGTCTTGCTTTTAGTAGTCATGTGAATTTGGTTTTCGTTCGATATTTTGATGATATGTATGTTGTCTCTCCTCTAGTGGTGTTATGTGAACGTCAACTACATAACACTTCACCATTATTTGGGCCTAGAGGAAGGCATTGGGAAGTAATATCAAAGTACCGAACGTGAATCATATGACCGTGATAAAAACTAGCTTGACGATATTCCCATGTGTCCTCAGGAGCGCTTTTCTCTATATAAGAGTTTGTCCAGGCTTGTCCTTTGCTACAAAAAGGATTGGGCCACCTTGCTGCATTTTATTTACTTTTGTTACTTGTTGCTCGTTACAAATTATCCTATCACAAAACTATCTGTTACCACTTATTTCAGTACTTGCAGAGAATACCTTGCTAGAAACCGCTTATCATTTCCTTCCGCTCGTCGTTGGGTTCGACACTCTTACTTATCGAAAGGTGTACGATAGATCCCCTATACTTGTGGGTCATCAAGACTCTTTTCTGGCACCGTTGCCAGGGAGTGAAGCGCCTTTGGTAGGTGGAATTTGGTAAGGAAAATTTTATATAGTGTGTTGAAATTTATTGTTACTTGTTACTATGGAAAGTAATCCTCTGAGGGGCTTGTTTGGGGTATCTTCACCCCGACCAGTAGAGTAAAGAGTTTCCCCTCAACCTAGTGAACCTACTGAAAATGAAAATGAAAATGTCTGCTTTGAAATTCCTTCGGGTATGATAGAAAAACTGCTAGCTAATCCTTCTGCAAGAGATGGAACAATGCATCCTGATGAGCACCTAATATATGTTGATGAAGTTTGTGGAGTATTTAAGCTTGCAGGTGTACCCGGAGATGTTGTTAAGAAGAAGGTCTTCCCTTTATCTTTGAAGGAAGATGCATTGACATGGAACTACAAATGATTGAAATTGGAATTTCATCAGAAGTTTTATCCTATGCATCTTGTTCATCGTGATCGCAATTATATATATAATTTTTGGCCTCGCAAAGGAGAAAGCATCGCTCAAGCTTGGGGGAGGCTTAAATCAATGTTATATTCATGCCCCAATCATGAGCTCTCAAGAGAGATGATTATTCAAAATTTATATGCTCGGCTTTCTGATAACAATCGCACCATGCTCGATACTTCTTGTGCTGGTTCTTTTATGACGAAGACTATTGAATTCAAATATGATTTATTGGAAAGAATTAAGCGCAACTCTGAAGATTGGGACCTCGACGAAGGTAAGGAGTCATGTATGACACCTAAGTTTGATTGTGTTAAATCTTTTATGGATACCGATGTTTTTCGTAAATTTAGCACTAAATATGGACTTGACTCTGAGATAGTAGCTTCTTTGTGTGAATCTTTTGCTACTTATGTTGATCTCCCCAAGGAGAAATGGTTTAAATATCATCCTCC
>NW_021191023.1:0-1246 GCF_002162155.2 Triticum dicoccoides | reverse complement strand
TGCCTTTTCACCGAGTCGTGAGATGAATCGACTTAATGCGGCCAAGCATCCAGTAAGCTTCTGGACATCGTGCACTCGCACAGGGCGTTTCATTCGGAGAATAGTGCCAATCTTCTCTGGGTTAGCGTCGATTCCCCGTTCGGAAACGAGAAAACCGAGTAACTTGCCACCAGGAACTCCAAATGTGCACTTTGATGGATTGAGCTTGATATCATACCTTCTGAGGTTGGCAAATGTTTCGGCGAGGTCAGCGAGCAGGTCGGAACCTTTTCGTGACTTGACAACAATATCATCCATATAAGCTTCCACATTCCGACTGATTTGGGTGAGTAGACACTTCTGAATCATTCGCATAAATGTGGCTCCGGCATTCTTGAGGCCGAATGGCATGGTGATATAGCAGAAGCACCCGAATGGAGTGATGAAAGCTGTTTTTACCTCATCGGGCCCGTACAGAAGGATCTGGTGGTACCCGGAGTAAGCATCTAAAAAAGACAACCTCTCGCATCCCGCGGTCGAGTCAACAATTTGATCTATGCGAGGGAGAGGAAAGTGATCTTTTGGGCAGGCCCAGTTGATGTGCTTGAAATCAATGCACATTCGGAGCGACTTGTCCTTCTTAGGAACCATGACGACATTAGCGAGCCACTCGGAGTGGTATATCTCTCGGATAAATCTTGCCGCCAACAGTCGAGCCACTTCTTCACCGATGGCCTTTCTCTTCTGGACGGCGGACCGCCGAAGATGCTCTTTGACTGGTTTTGCAGACGAGTTGACTCTTAGGCGATGCTCAGCCAGTCCCCTGGGAACACCTGGCATGTCAGCGGGCTTCCATGCAAAAATGTCCCAGTTCTCACGGAGGAACTGGATGAGCGCTTCTTCCTATTTTGGGTCGAGTGTTGTGGAGATGCGGGTCGGAGCTGCTTCGGGGTCGGTCGGGTGAATGTGAACAGGCTTCGTCTCACCGGACGACTGGAATGCAGACTCTGTGGCGGGCTTCTTGGATCGCAGCAAGTCACTCGGATCTGCGTTTTGCTTGTATTCTTCGAACTCGACCGCTGTCACTTGGGAATCGGCAATCTTGGAGCCCTTCTGAAAGCACTCCTCTGCCTTTTTCCTATCACCGGTGACAGTGATCACACCTTTGGGACCGGGCATCTTCAATTTGAGGTACACGTAACATGGTCGAGCCATGAACCGTGCATAGGCTGGTCTCCCCAAAATGGCATGATATGCACTTTGAAAA
>NW_021191022.1:0-1194 GCF_002162155.2 Triticum dicoccoides | reverse complement strand
TTTAGCACCGCTTTCCACCCTCAGTCGAGTGGTCAAGTGGAACGCGTCAACCAAATTCTAGAAGACATGCTTCGAGCCTCTGTTATCTCATTTGGAATGGACTGGGAGAAGTGCCTTCCATTTGCCGAATTCGCTTACAACAACAGCTATCAATCTAGCTTGGGTAAAGCCCCTTTTGAAGTTCTCTATGGACGACGATGTCGAACACCCCTTAACTGGTCAGAGACCGGGGAAAGAAAATTCTTTGGCCCGGACATGATTCAGGAAGCAGAAGAACAAGTTCGTATCGTTCGTGAAAAGTTGAAAACAGCCCAATCCCGTCAAAAGAGTCAATATGACCGAAAACATAAGGCTGTGACTTTCGAGGTTGACGAGAAGGCTTATCTTCGGGTCACCCCTCTGAAGGGAACCCATCGTTTCGGTATCAAAGGCAAATTGGCTCCTCGTTACGTTGGACCTTTTCGCATTCTTGCCAAACGAGGAGAAGTTGCCTACCAGTTGGAACTACCTCCGCACCTCTCCAGAGTTCACGATGTCTTCCACGTTTCTCAACTCAGGCGTTGCTTCTCGGATCCTATCCGTGAAGTGGACCACGAAACGCTTGATCTCCAAGATGATCTTACATATCGAGAGTACCCCATTCGTATCCTCGATCAGGCCGAACGTACCACGCGAAGTCATAATATCAAGTTTCTCAAGGTTCAATGGTCGCACCATTCTGAGGATGAAGCAACTTGGGAAAGGGAGGATCGTCTTCGACTTGAATATCCCGCCTTCTTCTCGGAGGAACCCAAATCTCGGGACGAGATTCTTTTGAGTGGGGGTGAGTTGTCACAACCTAGCTAGTCATGCATTAGAGTGTTGCATCATGTTTACTCTTTCATCAGAAACTTGAAATGGGGATGACAGAACCCCCAGTCCCCTCTGAAACCAACTAGGGTTACTAAAATAATTTTTCAATGAACCTGAAATGCCCTTCTAAAATGCCCATCATTTTTGCCTTGGTTCAGAACCTCTGCCAAAAGTGGTGCACATTTTCCTAGGCCATCCTAGGGTTTCTGATTTAAATCATAAATATTTGAATTTGGGCATTTAAAATAATATAAAATATTTAAATGCTCAAATATCTCCAAACTAAAATGTTTCATGTTGGAAATAATCCAACTATGGGCCAGGAATAGTTTGGTGATTTTT
>NW_021191021.1:0-1077 GCF_002162155.2 Triticum dicoccoides | reverse complement strand
GGAGAAACAATTCGCAATTCCTTTCTGAATGTTTCTCTTGATGCGGGAGATTCCCGGATCTACCTTCTGTGCTTTGATAATTTGATCCGTAAGGGTAGGTTTTGCCACCAAGGTGGAAAGAAAACCTTGAGGTACAATGTGAAGGTTAAGCTTCCGAAATTCCTCATGGAGAAGCGGTTGACTTTGTTGTAACATCAGGTTGTTACAATAAGATTTACGACTTAGCGCATCAGCCATGACGTTGGCTTTCCCTGGGGTGTAGGTTATTCCTAAGTCGAAGTCTGTGATCAATTCAACCCAACGTCTTTGCCTAAGATTCAGATCCGGTTGGGTGAAGATGTACTTCAGACTTTGGTGATCAGTGAATATTTCGCAACGATTACCGAGAAGGTAATGTCGCCAGGTCTTAAGTGCATAGCCTACGGCTGCAAGTTCTAGATCATGAGTAGGGTAATTCTCCTCATGTGGGTGCAATTGCCGTGAAGCGTAAGCAATTACGTGTCGATCTTGCATGAGAATGCAACCTAGCCCTTGCCGTGAGGCGTCGCAGTAGATAACAAAGTCTTTGGAGAAGTCTGGTGGTACCAGCACAGGAGCAGAGGTCAGGCGTCTTTTCAGTTCCTGAAAGCTGTGCTCACATTGTGGAGTCCATTCGAACTTTTTATCTTTCTTGAGGAGTTCGGTTAGAGGTTTAGCAACTTTGGAGAAGTTCTCGACAAAGCGACGGCAATAGCTCGCTAAGCCTAGAAAACTCCGAACTTGCTTGACCGATTCGGGTGGAGTCCAATCAAGGACGGCTTGAACTCGCTCAGGGTTAACCGCAATACCTTTACCAGATATTACATGACCCAGATAGGTCACTTCTGGCAACCAGAATTCACATTTAGAAAATTTGGCATAAAGGCGATGCTCTCGAAGTTTCTGCAACACTAGTCTTAGATGTTCGGCATGTTCTTCCTCGTTCTTGGAGTAGATGAGTATATCATCGAGATAAACTACGACGAATTTATCCAAATACTCCATGAAGATTGAGTTCATTAACCGAGAAAAGGTGGCTGGAGCGTTGGTTAAACCGAA
>NW_021191020.1:0-1391 GCF_002162155.2 Triticum dicoccoides | reverse complement strand
GTGTCTCGGTCATGTCTACATTGTTCTCGAACCCGTAGGGTCCGCACGCTTAAGGTTACGATGACAGTTATATTATGAGTTTATGCATTTTGATGTACCGAAGGTTGTTCGGAGTCCCGGATGTGATCACGGACATGACGAGGAGTCTCGAAATGGTCGAGACATAAAGATTGATATATTGGAAGTCTATGTTTGGACATCGGAAGTGTTCCGGGTGAAATCGGGATTTTACCGGGTTACCGGGAGGTTACCGGAACCCCCCGGGAGCCATATGGGCCATCATGGGCCTTAGTGGAAAGGAGAAAGGGGCAGCCCAAGGGGGCTGCGTGCCTCCCCCCTTCCCCTAGTCCTATTAGGACTAGGAGAGGTGGCCGGCCACCCCTCTCCCTCTTTCCCCCTTGGGAATCCTAGTTGGAATAGGATTGGGGGGGGGGGAGTCCTACTCCCGGTAGGAGTAGGACTCCTCCTGCGCCCTCCTCCTTGGCCGGCGCCCCTCTCCCCCCTTGGCTCCTTTATATACTGAGGTAGAGGCACCCCAAAACACACAAGTTGACACAAGTTGATCCACGTGATCGATTCCTTAGCCGTGTGCGGTGCCCCCTGCCACCATATTCCTCGATAATACTATAGCGGAGTTTAGGCGAAGCCCTGCTGCTGTAGTTCATCAAGATCGTCACCACGCCGTCGTGCTGACGAAACTCTTCCCCGACACTTTGCTGGATCGGAGTCCGGGGATCGTCATCGAGCTGAACGTGTGCTCGAACTCGGAGGTGCCGTAGTTTCGGTACTTGATCGGTTGGATCGTGAAGACGTACGACTACTTCCTCTACGTCGTGTCATCGCTTCCGCAGTCGGTCTGTGTTGGGTACGTAGACAACACTCTCCTCTCGTTGCTATGCATCACATGATCCTGTGTGCGCGTAGGAAATTTTTTGAAATTACTACGAAACCCAACAGTGGCATCCGAGCCTAGGTTATTGATGTTGATGTTATATGCACGAGTAGAACACAAGTGAGTTGTGGACGATACAAGTCATACTGCCTACCAGCATGTCATATTTTGGTTCGGCGGTATTGTTGGACGAGACGACCCAGACCAACCTTACGCGTACGCTTACGCGAGACCGGTTCCCTCGACGTGCTTTGCACAGAGATGGCTTGCGGGCGACTGTCTCTCCAACTTTAGTTGAACCAAGTATGGCTACGCCCGGTCCTTGCGAAGGTTAAAACGGAGTCTATTTGACAAACTATCGTTGTGGTTTTGATGCGTAGGTGAGATTGGTTCTTACTTAAGCCCGTAGCAGCCACGTAAAAAAATGCAACAACAAAGTAGAGGACGTCTAACTTGTTTTTGCAGGGCATGTTGTGATGTGATATGGTCAAGGCATGAT
>NW_021191019.1:0-1413 GCF_002162155.2 Triticum dicoccoides | reverse complement strand
GTTCATTGTTGTCTAACAACATGATTTCCAGGACAGGGTTGCCGTACCACTCTGGTGCGGAACGTGTCCTTGTGGACCTACGAAGTTCAGCAGTAACTTGATCCGAAGTACCTTGATCATTATCATGGTTTTCCTCTTCAGTTGGTGTGGGCATCACAGGAACGGTTTCCTGTGCTGCGTCACTATCCCGCTCAAGAGGTAGTACTTCATCGAGTTCTACTTTCCTCCCACTTACTTCTTTCGAGAGAAACTCTTTTTCCAGAAAGCATCCGTTCTTGGCAACAAAGATCTTGCCTTCGGATCTTAAGTAGAAGGTATACCCTACAGTTTCCTTAGGGTATCCTATGAATACGCATTTTTCCGACTTGGGTTCGAGCTTTTCAGGTTGAAGTTTCTTGACATAAGCTTCGCATCCCCAAACTTTTAGAAACGACAGCTTAGGTTTCTTTCCAAACCATAATTCATACGGTGTCGTCTCAACGAATTTAGACGGTGCCCTATTTAAAGTGAATGTAGCTGTCTCTAGAGCGTATCCCCAAAATGATAACGGTAAATCGGTAAGAGACATCATAGACCGCACCATATCCAATAGAGTGTGATTACGACGTTCGGACACACCGTTTCGCTGAGGTGTTCCAGGCGGCGTGAGCTGTGAAACGATTCCACATTTCTTTAAGTGTGTACCAAATTCGTGACTTAAGTATTCTCCTCCACGATCTGATTGTAAGAATTTTATCTTTCGGTCACGTTGATTCTCCACCTCATTCTGAAATTCCTTGAACTTTTGAAAGGTCTCAGACTTGTGTTTCATTAAGTAGACATACCCATATCTACTCAAGTCATCTGTGAGAGTGAGAACATAACGATATCCTCCGCGAGCCTCAACGCTCATTGGACCGCACACATCGGTATGTATGATTTCCAACAAGTTGGTTGCTCGTTCCATTGTTCCGGAGAACGGAGTCTTGGTCATTTTGCCCAAGAGGCATGGTTCGCATGTGTCAAACGATTCATAATCAAGAGACTCTAAAAGTCCATCGGCATGGAGCTTCTTCATGCGCTTGACACCAATGTGACCAAGGCGGCAGTGCCACAAGTATGTGGGACTATCGTTATCAACTTTAAATCTTTTGGCATCTACACTATGAACATGTGTAATATTACGCTCGAGATTCATTAAGAATAAACCATTGACCATCGGAGCATGACCATAAAACATATCTCTCATATAAATCGAACAACCATTATTCTCAGACTTAAATGAGTAGCCATCTCGTATTAAACGAGATCCTGATACAATGTTCATGCTCAAACTTGGCACTAAATAACAATTATTAAGGTTCAAAACTAATCCCGTAGGTAAATGTAGAGGCAGCGTGCCGACGGCGATCACATCGACTCTGGAACCATTCC
>NW_021191018.1:0-958 GCF_002162155.2 Triticum dicoccoides | reverse complement strand
GAAATGTGGAATCGTTTCACAGCTCACGCCGCCTGGAACACCTCAGCAAAACGGTGTGTCCGAACGTCGTAATCGCACTCTATTGGATATGGTGCGGTCTATGATGTCTCTTACCGATTTACCGCTATCATTTTGGGGATACGCTCTAGAGACAGCTACATTCACTTTAAATAGGGCACCGTCTAAATCCGTTGAGACGACACCGTATGAATTATGGTTTGGAAAGAAACCTAAGCTGTCGTTTCTAAAAGTTTGGGGATGCGATGCTTATGTCAAGAAACTTCAACCTGAAAAGCTCGAACCCAAGTCGGAAAAATGCGTATTCATAGGATACCCTAAGGAAACTGTCGGGTATACCTTCTACTTAAGATCCGAAGGCAAGATCTTTGTTGCCAAGAACGGATGCTTTCTGGAAAAAGATTTTCTCTCGAAAGAAGTAAGTGGGAGGAAAGTAGAACTCGATGAAGTACTACCTCTTGAGCAGGAAAGTGGCGCAGTGCAGGAAACCGTTCCTGTGATGCCCACACCAACTGAAGAGGAAAACAATGATGATGATCAAGGTACTTCAGATCAAGTTACTGCTGAACTTCGTAGGTCCACTAGGACACGTTCCGCACCAGAGTGGTACGGCAACCCTGTCCTGGAAATCATGTTGTTAGACAACAATGAACCTTCGAACTATGAAGAAGCGATGGCGGGCCCGGATTCCAACAAATGGCTTGAAGCCATGAAATCCGAGATAGAATCCATGTATGAAAACAAAGTATGGACTTTGACAGACTTGCCCGATGATCGGCGAGCGATAGAAAACAAATGGATCTTTAAGAAGAAGACGGACGCGGATGGTAATGTTACCATCTATAAGGCTCGACTTGTCGCTAAGGGTTATCGACAAGTTCAAGGGATTGACTACGACGAGACTTTCTCTCCCGTAGCGAAGCTGAAGTCCGTCCGAATC
>NW_021191017.1:0-856 GCF_002162155.2 Triticum dicoccoides | reverse complement strand
TCTTTTTTATCATTTACCTACTCGAGGACGAGCAGGAATTAAGCTTGGCGATGGTGATACGTCTCCGTTGTATCTACAATTTTCTATTGTTCCATGCCAATATTCTACAACTTTCATTTAATTTTGGAAACTTTTTATACTATCTTTGGGACTAACATATTGATCCAGTGCCCAGTGCTAGTTCCTGTTTGTTGCATGTTTGTTTCGAAGAATATCCATATCAAACGGAGTCCAAACGGGATAAAAATTGACGGAGATTTTTTTTGGAATATATATGATTTTTGGGAAGAAAAATCCACGCGAGACGGTGCCCGAGGTGGCCACGAAGCAGGGGGGCGCGCCTGCCCCCTGGGCACGCCCCTGACCCTCGTGGGCCACCCGTAAGGCGGTTGATGCCCTTCTTTCGCTGCAAGAAAGCTAATATCCGGATAGAGATCGTGTTAAAATTTCAGCCCAATCCGAGTTACGGATCTCCGGGAATATAAGAAACGGTGAAAGGGAAGAAACTGAGAACACAGAAATAAAGAGAGAGAGAGAGAGAGAGAGAGAGAGAGAGAGAGAGAGAGAGAGAGATCCAATCTCGGAGGGGCTCTCGCCCCTCCCATGCCATCGAGGCCAAGGACCAGAGGGGAAATCCTTCTCCCATCTAGGGAGGTGGTCAAGGAAGAAGAATAATAAGGAGGGAGGCTCTCTCCCCCTCGCTTCCGGTGGCACCGGAGTGCCACCGGGGGCCATCATCATCACCGCAATCTACACCAACACCTCCGCCATCTTCACCAACATCTCCATCACCTCCCCCCCTCTATCTATAGCGGTCCACTCTCCCGCAACCCGCTGTACCCTCTACTTGAACATG
>NW_021191016.1:0-2028 GCF_002162155.2 Triticum dicoccoides | reverse complement strand
AAACACCTGATTGGTAGGTCACCAACTTGGCCGGCACAGCACCGTGAAGAGACTCCGGCAGCCGGCCCAGTGATCCCCAATTACCCATCTTGCTGGCTAGCATGCCCAATGATTTCCTCAATGTAAGTGTCTATTTTTGAGTTGTTATTTGGATTCGGCAACATGAAATTACATAATTTGTCTGTTGTATGAACGAATTTATCAAGGTTGAACTACTAGACGTGTCTAGGAGTTCTTCCTGCATTCATGCATTGCTTGTTTCTCTCTTCAAGTGTTGGAGTTAACCTTGTTATGTTGGCCTTGTATGTTTGATTTGGTATCTCTGGTGCCAACATTTGGAATGTTTTAATTAGTAAGTGAGATAGACAATCTTAAATTCTTAGGATGGAATTGATCATGTTACCTGACATCCTATATGGTGTACTAGTTTCCTATCTTGTCATGCTATTTGAGGTGACACCACATATAGTTTGGACTCGATGTTAACTGATCAAAAACTGGGATTGATGAATGGAATTTTGTTGAATGTTCTGCTACTGTCTAAAATTTCGAGAGAGTTGCATGTATGTTTCCCTCTGAAACTCTCTTCTATACATTGCCATCTCATGAAATGTCTATCTTTGTAGCTTTTTCTCGCTGTGGTCTTTGTATGCTAGTCTGCATAAATTCATATAAAGCGATGCCACTGTTTCATAGGCTCCCGTTTCTAGATATTGGCGAGTCATGTATAGAGAGCACGAGTGCTTTGTAGATTAATGATCTTCGGTTCTTATTTTTGTGCAAAGGATTTTCAGCTTTAAGCATTTTAAGTATCTTTGAAGCACTGTTATTTCCTCTAGTGTTTGCCTTGATTTGTTTGAACCACTTACATGAAACCCCTGATGCAATTTTTATTTGTCCTGCTTCTGGAAACAACTAAATGTACTTTGTGTGGTTCTTTCTTAATTTCATTTACTAATCAGTGCCACCATTCATAGGCTCTAGATATTGCCGTGTCATGTATAGGAGAGCATTTGTATTTGGTAGATTAATCATATTCTGTTCTTATTTTCTTTCTATAATCTTTAGTTTTCAGCATTGTAAGTATCTTTTAAGAACTGTTATGGATAGGGGGCGGGGAAGCTTGCTATCCATGTGCCCAAACCATGAGTTGGTCGTGAGATCTTATGGGTTTCACCTCTAGCCTACCCCAACTTGCTTGGGACTAAAGGCTTTGTTGTTGTTGTTGTTGTTGTTATTGTTGTTGTTGTAAGAACTGTTATTTCCTATAGTGTTTGCCTTGACATGTTTGAACCACTTGCATGAAACTTCTGATCCAATTTTTATGTGCTCTGCTTCTGGAAACAACTAAATCTACATTGCGTGGTTCTTCTTTAATCTTGTGCAATTGCATTTCTTGGGATTCCCTTTTTGACATGGTTAGTGTTCTGCAGGTCCATGTTATCATGTTGAAGCAACATGTATGCTTTAAAATTTGTTCAAAGTAGTTCCAACTTTTGTGACGGTGTGTGAGCAGGACCGGGTGGACGGCCCACTGGCGGGTAGCTGAGCCACTGATCTGTACTGTAGGAACTGTCTGATCTGTGGCTCGGGAAAGGCACTTTTTGTCGAATGGCAACAGACACAAATTGAATGTACGCTCATGCCTCTTCTCGACAAATGTCGCGGTCATTTCGGAAGCCAAGTAGTGTGAGTGAGGGAAAATAATGGAAAGCAGCGGTGATCGAGTTCCTAATGCAACCAATCAGGAGGTATGTTGGGTCTTAATTATTTGTCCATTGATCTTCCTCATTTGCACGGCGGGTTTTTGGCTGTTTATATCAGTATGTTTTTCTTTTGCCAGTCTAGTATGATTGAGGAGGTTGGGCAGAGTCTGGTGCCTGCTGAACTGCCAGCAAACAACATTACCTGGACAGTAGGTGGAGGTGGTGTAGGGGGAGCAAACTGTTGTGAGTGCAAAAGCACGGATCTGCATGATGCAGGAGCCCGGCGGTGGTGAGGAAGGAGAGATGAATCCTCATGCCCCTG
>NW_021191015.1:0-2031 GCF_002162155.2 Triticum dicoccoides | reverse complement strand
AAACACCTGATTGGTAGGTCACCAACTTGGCCGGCACAGCACCGTGAAGAGACTCCGGCAGCCGGCCCAGTGATCCCCAATTACCCATCTTGCTGGCTAGCATGCCCAATGATTTCCTCAATGTAAGTGTCTATTTTTGAGTTGTTATTTGGATTCGGCAACATGAAATTACATAATTTGTCTGTTGTATGAACGAATTTATCAAGGTTGAACTACTAGACGTGTCTAGGAGTTCTTCCTGCATTCATGCATTGCTTGTTTCTCTCTTCAAGTGTTGGAGTTAACCTTGTTATGTTGGCCTTGTATGTTTGATTTGGTATCTCTGGTGCCAACATTTGGAATGTTTTAATTAGTAAGTGAGATAGACAATCTTAAATTCTTAGGATGGAATTGATCATGTTACCTGACATCCTATATGGTGTACTAGTTTCCTATCTTGTCATGCTATTTGAGGTGACACCACATATAGTTTGGACTCGATGTTAACTGATCAAAAACTGGGATTGATGAATGGAATTTTGTTGAATGTTCTGCTACTGTCTAAAATTTCGAGAGAGTTGCATGTATGTTTCCCTCTGAAACTCTCTTCTATACATTGCCATCTCATGAAATGTCTATCTTTGTAGCTTTTTCTCGCTGTGGTCTTTGTATGCTAGTCTGCATAAATTCATATAAAGCGATGCCACTGTTTCATAGGCTCCCGTTTCTAGATATTGGCGAGTCATGTATAGAGAGCACGAGTGCTTTGTAGATTAATGATCTTCGGTTCTTATTTTTGTGCAAAGGATTTTCAGCTTTAAGCATTTTAAGTATCTTTGAAGCACTGTTATTTCCTCTAGTGTTTGCCTTGATTTGTTTGAACCACTTACATGAAACCCCTGATGCAATTTTTATTTGTCCTGCTTCTGGAAACAACTAAATGTACTTTGTGTGGTTCTTTCTTAATTTCATTTACTAATCAGTGCCACCATTCATAGGCTCTAGATATTGCCGTGTCATGTATAGGAGAGCATTTGTATTTGGTAGATTAATCATATTCTGTTCTTATTTTCTTTCTATAATCTTTAGTTTTCAGCATTGTAAGTATCTTTTAAGAACTGTTATGGATAGGGGGCGGGGAAGCTTGCTATCCATGTGCCCAAACCATGAGTTGGTCGTGAGATCTTATGGGTTTCACCTCTAGCCTACCCCAACTTGCTTGGGACTAAAGGCTTTGTTGTTGTTGTTGTTGTTGTTGTTATTGTTGTTGTTGTAAGAACTGTTATTTCCTATAGTGTTTGCCTTGACATGTTTGAACCACTTGCATGAAACTTCTGATCCAATTTTTATGTGCTCTGCTTCTAGAAACAACTAAATCTACATTGCGTGGTTCTTCTTTAATCTTGTGCAATTGCATTTCTTGGGATTCCCTTTTTGACATGGTTAGTGTTCTGCAGGTCCATGTTATCATGTTGAAGCAACATGTATGCTTTAAATTTTTTTCAAAGTAGTTCCAACTTTTGTGACGGTGTGTGAGCAGGACCGGGTGGACGGCCCACTGGCGGGTAGCTGAGCCACTGATCTGTACTGTAGGAACTGTCTGATCTGTGGCTCGGGAAAGGCACTTTTTGTCGAATGGCAACAGACACAAATTGAATGTACGCTCATGCCTCTTCTCGACAAATGTCGCGGTCATTTCGGAAGCCAAGTAGTGTGAGTGAGGGAAAATAATGGAAAGCAGCGGTGATCGAGTTCCTAATGCAACCAATCAGGAGGTATGTTGGGTCTTAATTATTTGTCCATTGATCTTCCTCATTTGCACGGCGGGTTTTTGGCTGTTTATATCAGTATGTTTTTCTTTTGCCAGTCTAGTATGATTGAGGAGGTTGGGCAGAGTCTGGTGCCTGCTGAACTGCCAGCAAACAACATTACCTGGACAGTAGGTGGAGGTGGTGTAGGGGGAGCAAACTGTTGTGAGTGCAAAAGCACGGATCTGCATGATGCAGGAGCCCGGCGGTGGTGAGGAAGGAGAGATGAATCCTCATGCCCCTG
>NW_021191014.1:0-975 GCF_002162155.2 Triticum dicoccoides | reverse complement strand
AGCTAGCTCCGTTCGTCTTTTGTTGTTGCAGGAGGCGCATGGAGGAGGATTAATGGGACACTTTGGCGTGAAGAAGACGGAGGACATACTTGCTACACATTTCTTTTGGCCAAAGATGAGACGGGATGTTGAGCGTTTTATTGCTCGCTGCACTACATGTCAAAAAGCTAAGTCACGACTCAATCCTCATGGTTTATATATGCCTTTGCCTGTACCTAGTGTTCCTTGGGAGGATATATCTATGGACTTTGTTTTAGGTTTACCTCGAACAAAGAAGGGGAGGGATAGCATATTTGTTGTCGTGGATAGATTCTCGAAAATGGCACACTTTATACCATGTCATAAAAGCGATGATGCTGTTAATGTTGCTGATTTGTTCTTTCGTGAAATTATTCGCTTGCATGGTGTGCCAAATACTATTGTTTCAGATCGTGATACTAAATTTCTTAGCCACTTTTGGAGATGTTTATGGGCTAATGATAGAGGCGGAGGTGTCCTGTCTTTCGATGAGATGATGGATATCGCTTTGGTGGAAGTCGACTTTGACGATCCGACTACGAATGTGCGAGGACGTCGCGCCTTAGCAATCGCTAAACCAACTCCGAGAGGTTATTGACCACGCCGGAGCACGATCAACCTGACCACGAGGGTCTGTTTCCTGCGAGCAAACAAAGAACAAGCAAGAAACTAAGATTGCAATCTGGATATTGCGAATATAAGATGAAAGCTTTATTGATCAAGGTGGGGTTCTGTGACGCCTTTGTCTGGTCGTTGAACACAAACGAAGTACGCGAAGTTGCAGCTATGGCGAACTTTTAATCTAAACAAAACCCAAAGTCTAAACGATGCCCTAAGGGCTGTATATATGGAGGAAGAGGGGGGAATTTCGTGGCCCTTGGTGGAGGGGTCCGAAATCAACCCTATCTCTTGTTTCCCCACACATACGGACTCTAAAAATAGCCTATACTTATGTAT
>NW_021191013.1:0-994 GCF_002162155.2 Triticum dicoccoides | reverse complement strand
TTATCAGAAAATTGTCTTAAACTTTTCAAGAGGAAAGTTGGAGAGAGAGTTGTTGTATATCCTGCTTGGCAGTTGTTTTTCATCATTATCTTCACTGCCGTTGTGATATTCACTTATATCTTGCTGTCAAGAGCTACTTAGTATCCTTCATTGATGCTAGTTGTGCTACGCCGTGACCTCATTAGTGTTCTAGGCTCGCGTCTCTAGTACGGTCTAGCCTAGGACCAGCACAGTACTGTCGTTGAGCGTTTATTCAACATTGCATCTTTGAATTGATTATTGCTAATCTTTTGCTACCATATATAGCCAACCCAGCTCCACATATTTCTACACCGTGTATACGTACGCTCCCCTGGCAATCGCTTTACTCAATATTCGGAGTTACTTGACAACGCTGGTTGCCGATCACCGCCTGCTGCATGGTAAGAACTTGTAAGACATTGATATTTGCTTTACTGTGAGCGTTTTACCACCACATCCTAGTAGTTATAGGAACATTATTTTTGGGTTTTGTTTCTTGTTCTACTAATCATGACAGGATCCAGAGTCAATTCATGGACTTTGTCGATCGCGGGAGACGTGCCACCACCTTTGCAAATACCACAACCGTCACGAGAGGTGCACAAACATCCAAATGCACATGATCAGGTTAATGTATCTATACCACCATTTAATGGCCGTTTTAAACCTGCTTTATATATTGAATGGAAGTTCGACATAAAAAATATATTTGCTTCCCATAATTTCAATGAACATAAAAAGGTTAAGGTTGCGGTTGGTTCTTTCACTGGTTATGCTTTGGTTTGGTGGAGTGAATATTGTCGGTTACACCCTGATTATATACCTACTACTTGGGATGATTTGAAACTTGCCATGCGACATACTTTCGTCCCTGCTTATTATACTCGTGACATGATTAAGAAGTTGCAACACTTAAAACAAGGTAGTGAAACTGTAACAAAATATTATGATGATTTACAAACTACCTTGTTGC
>NW_021191012.1:0-2448 GCF_002162155.2 Triticum dicoccoides | reverse complement strand
GCCAATTGACTAGCGGTTATACTCTCACGAATAGGTAGGAAATGGGCTACTTTGGAAAGACGATCGACAACGACGAAGATAGCATTATTCCCTCTCTTGGTCCTGGGAAACCCGGTAATGAAATCCATACCAATTTTATCCCATTTCCATTCAGGAATAGCTAAGGGTTGAAGGGTGCCAGCAGGCCGTTGATGCTCTGCTTTTACACGACGACAGACATCACAATTAGCAATATATTGAGCAATTTCTCTCTTCATCCTAGTCCACCAGAACCTCTGGCGTAGGTCCTGATACATCTTGGTACTACCGGGATGAATGGTGAGAGGAGATTCGTGAGCCTCCTTAAGGATCAACTGCCGTAGATGCTGGTTCTTGGGAACCACTAAATGGTTCTCAAAATATACAACACCATGATCATTTGTGGAGAAACAACTAGCACCTCCGCTAGCAATGTTCTCCTTGATTTTAGATATTCCCTTATCTCGCTTCTGGGCAGCGATGATTTGATCCGTAAGAGTAGGTTTCGCCACCAAGGTGGAAAGAAATCCTTGAGGAACAATGTGAAGGTTAAGCTTCCGAAATTCCTCATGGAGAAGCGGTTGACTTTGTTGTAACATCAGGTTGTTACAATAAGATTTACGACTTAGCGCATCAGCCATGACGTTGGCTTTCCCTGGGGTATAAGTTATTCCTAAGTCGAAATCTGTGATCAACTCGACCCAACGTCTTTGCCTGAGATTCAAATCCGGTTGGGTGAAGATGTACTTCATACTTTGGTGATCAGTGAATATTTCACAACGATTACCGAGGAGGTAATGTCGCCAGGATTTAAGTGCATAGACTACAGCTGCAAGCTCTAAATCATGAGTAGGATAATTCTCCTCATGTGGGTGCAATTGCCGTGAAGCGTAAGCAATTACGTGTCGATCTTGCATGAGAATACAGCCTAGTCCTTGTCGCGAGGCGTCGCAGTAGATAACAAAGTCCTTGGAGAAGTCCGGCGGTACCAGTACGGGAGCAGAAGTCAGGCGTCTTTTCAGTTCCTGAAAGCTGTGCTCACATTGTGGAGTCCATTCGAACTTTTTATCTTTCTTGAGGAGTTCGGTTAGGGGTTTAGCAACTTTGGAGAAGTTCTCGACAAAGCGACGACAATAGCTCGCTAAGCCCAGAAAACTCCGAACTTGCTTGACCGATTCAGGTGGAGTCCAATTAAGGACGGCTTGAACTCGCTCAGGCTTAACAGCAATACCTTTACCAGATACTACATGACCCAGATAGGTCACTTCTGACAACCAGAATTCACATTTAGAAAATTTGGCATAAAGGCGATGCTCTCGAAGTTTCTTCAACACTAGCCTTAGATGTTCGGCATGTTCTTCCTCGTTCTTGGAGTAGATGAGTATATCATCGAGATAAACTACGACGAATTTATCCAAATACTCCATGAAGATTGAGTTCATTAACCGAGAAAAGGTGGCTGGAGCGTTGGTTAAACTGAAGGACATGACGGTGTACTCGTATTGGCCATAATGAGTAACAAAGGCCGTTTTAGGAATGTCCCCGTTTCTGATTTTGATTTGATGGTAGCCCAACCTCAAATCCATCTTGGAGAAGACTGAGGATCCAGCGAGCTGATCATACAGGCCGTTGATCCTGGGGAGTGGATATTTGTTCTTGATTGTGACCAAATTGACAGGTCGATAATCTACAACCATCCGGTCCGTACCATCCTTCTTCTTGACGAAGAGGACGGGGCAAGCCCACGGAGATGAACTAGGTCGGATGAAACCCTTTTTTAAGGACTCATCGAGTTGTTTCTTAAGCTCAGCTAGTTCTAGTGGTGCCATCTTATAGGGTCTTCTAGCAATCGGAACGGTTCCTGGAATGAGGTCTATTACGAACTCAACATCCCGGTCAGGTGGAACACCTGGCAATTCCTCTGGGAAAACATCCGGGAAGTCACGGACTACCGGAACGTCCTCGAGGTCTGGCAAGGGGCTGGCGTTAAGAGAATATAATTGTCGCTTGGCTAATCGGGTCAGGACATTGACTATCTTCCCCGAAGGATGAGTGAGTTGAACAGTCCTAGAGAAGCAATCAATTTTGGCATGATGAGATGACATCCAGTCCATACCCAAAATGATATTAATATCTGAAAATTTAAGGGCTATCAAAGATGCGAGGAAAACAAGTCTGTCGACTTGGATTTCATTTCCATGGCTTACTCTAGAAGTTTGCCACTTGGATCCTGGAGTTTGAATTACCATAGAGGTTGGCATATCACCGAATGCGATGTTATGCAAACGAGCATAATTTTCGGATATAAAAGAATGAGAGGCTCCTGTATCGAAAAGAACAGATGCCGGGTGGCAATTAACAAGAAGCGTACCAAGAACGACGTTGGGATCCTCTTGAGCTTCTTCGGCAGAGATACAGTTGACATGGCCA
>NW_021191011.1:0-1828 GCF_002162155.2 Triticum dicoccoides | reverse complement strand
GAGGGAGAGGATCGATCAGGATGGGGTTGGCTCGGGCGCCTAGGGTTAGCGCAGGGCGCTGGGCCTAGGGTGCAAATGGCCTAGGGGGGCCGGTGCAGGAGGCCCAGTGTGGAGGGCGCCGGCTGGGCCTTAGAAGGAGAATGGGCCTGCTGCTCTCTCTCACTCCTTTCTAAAACTTCTCCTTTTATCTCCCAAAACAGGAAAAAAAATATCGAAGAAAAAAGAGAATAAAGGAAGTGTTAGGGATAGAATTTGCGCGGGAGGTTAATTTCCCCGGACTCATAAAGATGAGCTTGTACCAAGAAAATAGGAAAGAGCACACGTGTGAAGTTTGAATTCCAACTCATTTGAATTTAATTCAAATGAGTGTGAGAAGGAAGTCGGTATTCGATAGGTTCAAAAATGTTGGGGATTTTGTTAGAGCTCCGGAAAATGGTGAAAGAATTATTGGCAAGACTAGAGAGTCGAAACTTGAAGAAGAAAAAGGCCAAGGGATTTAATATGCAAGTGGGTTTACGGGTGATTCCAAAACAA
Organism: Triticum dicoccoides; assembly: GCF_002162155.2. NCBI lineage: Eukaryota > Viridiplantae > Streptophyta > Magnoliopsida > Poales > Poaceae > Triticum > Triticum dicoccoides. The sequence goes on along the minus strand of NW_021191011.1, from coordinate 1,294 downwards.
TGGAATTTTAAATATAGCTCCCTAATAACGGGAAGATATGTTATAAAGAGAATCACCATGTGAATTCCCTCGGTTTAAATGGACCGAAGATCCATGCAATTTATTTAGAGAGTTTTAGTTAGCTTTGAGAAAAGATGGCATGATGACATGATGCAATGCACATGATGCAATGAACCAAACAAATCTCACGATGAAACCCGGAAACCCTCGAAGGCATCTGAAGCTCCGGTCTTGGGGCATTACAACACTCCACCACTACGAGAGGATCTCGTCCCGAGATCTAGGATGGCACCAGAGGGAAAAACGGAAGGGAAAGAGAAGAGGTAAAAACTAAGTTGCTTCTTTGACAAACAAATGAAACCAAAGAACCTTTAGATGTTGAACAAGTTGAACGGAAAAAAACAACGAAGATGCACAAAGTTGAAAACACTCCGTTAGAAAAGTGGAACAAGGATCATTACTAGAACCCCGTAGGTTGAAAAACATGAGAAAAGGGTTGCAATGGACAAGAGGTACATCCAAACACTCCGGTTAAAAGGATAAGCACGAAAAGAATAAGGTCCTGACAAACAAGAAGATGAGTTGAAGAGAGCAACCTCACAAAGCCTCCGGAAGAAAAATATAAGAATGGACCCAAAAGAACAAGTTCTGCCCAAGATGAATTTGAGATAGCATCCTTAAAAGGAAGGATTGAACGGAGTTGTAGGAAAATCAACAACGAAAAGAATAAGCTTGATATGGTCTTATGGAATACATCTCCAATTATGAGGTGACAACCTGCCACTCACGGGAAAAAGAATTGGATTGATAAGAACAAGGAGACGAGAAACTTATTTCACCGAGAGGATAAAAGAAGAACTTAGGTCATTTATGAGCACCATAAATAGCAACAATCCTTAGGGAAAGCTTTAGGTGAAATATGACCCAAGGTAATTCCAACGACGAGATTGATGGTTTTAAAATACATCATTCTTGACAAGATGTGAATCATGAAACATGAACTCAAATGATCAAGAATGACATAATACCACCTCCGATGATACTGTAGAAAGAATTGCACTCCGGATAGCAAGATGAAGAATGCTTGAACTCCTCTGAAAAGAATCTTGATGAACACTTCGAGAACGAATTAAATCCTTGATGAAACCATCATGTAGAACCTTCATGAAGAACTCCGGTAATGAAAGAATGATCAAACGAAAAGAAAGAGAAGTTGAAAGCACAAGGTGAATCCTTGCAATGATTTAGATGGATTTCCGTGATAATTAGAGCTTGGAACTCCGGGAAAGAAAGA
>NW_021191010.1:0-1141 GCF_002162155.2 Triticum dicoccoides | reverse complement strand
GGCATTAGAGACAACCACATTCACTTTAAATAGGGCACCACATAATTTCGTTGAGACGACACCGTATGAACTATGGTTTGGAGAAACCTAAGTTGCCGTTTCTTGAAAGTTTGGGGCTGCGACGCTTATGTGAAAAGGTTTCAGGTTGATAAGCTCGAACCCAAAGCAGATAAAATGCATCTTCATAGGACACCCAAAAACAGTTGGGTATACCTCCTAATTCAGATCCGAAAGCAATAGGGATTGTTTCTTGAATCGGGTCCTTTTTCGAGGAAAGGTTTCTCTCGAAAGAATTGAGTGGGAGGATGGTGGAGACTTGATGAGGTTATTGAACCGTCACTTCAACAAGTGTGTAGCAGGGCACAGGAAGTTGTTCCTGTGGCACGTACACCAACTGAAGTGGAAGCTTATGATAGTGATCATGAAACTTCCGGATCAAGTCACTACCAAACCTCGTGGGATGACAAGGATGCGTACTACTTCAGAGTGGTACGTAATCCTGTCTTGGAAGTCATGTTGCTAGACAACAATGAACCTACGAGCTATGGAGAAGCGACGGTGGGCCCAAATTCCGACAAATGGTTAGAAGCCATAAAATCCGAGATAGGATCCATGTATGAAAACAAAGTGTAGACTTTGGCAGAACAACTCGATGGTCGTAAGGCTGTTGAGTGCAGATGGATTTTAAAAGGAAGACAGACAATGATGGTAAGTGTCACCATTGAGAAAGCTCGACTTGTCGTTAAGATGTTTTTTGACAAGTTCAAGGAGTTGACTACGATGAGACTTTCTCACTCGTAGCGATGCTAAGAGTCTGTTGGAATTATATTAGCAATTACTGCATTATTTATGAAATCTTGCAGATAGGATGTCAAAACATTGTTTCCTCGACGATTCTTGAGGAAAGGTTGTATGTGATACAACCGGAAGGTTTTGTCTATCCTGAAATATGCTAATAAGTATGCAAAGCTCCAGCAATCCTTCTGAGGACTGGAGTGAGCATCTCGGAGTTGGAATGTATGCTTTGATGATGATCAAAGATTTTGGGTGTATACAAAGTTTATGAGAAACTTGTATTTCCAAAGAAGTGAGTGGGAGCACTATAGAATTTCTGATGAGTATATGTTGTTGACATATTAAT
>NW_021191009.1:0-1112 GCF_002162155.2 Triticum dicoccoides | reverse complement strand
CGTGGCCTGTGGCGCGGACTCCGCCGCGTCCAGAGGTCGCCGGCGGCGAGCCCCGTCGCCTGAGCCCTGCCATGTGGGGCCGGCCCGTCAGGTGATTAGCTTAGTGCTAATCACCGTTAACTAACCCCCCCTGACACTGACAGTGGGCCCCGGTGCCCCCTAACCTTTTAATTAAACTAAATTAACCCCTGTTTAACCCCCCTGTCACTGACGTGTGGGTCCCACACGTCAGGTTTGACCCGGACCAGCCCAGTTGACTGCTGACGTCATGCTTACTCAATGCTGACGCAATATATAGTTTCTGGATTTAATTTAATTAGAAAATTCCAGAAATTGATTTAAACTTCATAAATTCATAACAATTCAACCGTAGCTCAGATTAAAATAATTTATATATGAAAAATTATCAGAAAAATGCAATCTTTCCATCTGTACTAGTTTCATGCATGAAAAACCAACTTATACATGCTGATTATGGGAAAACACATTATGGCATATATAAGAGACTTAATTTAGTAATGCATTTGAACCTTTGGTTCAAATGGACTTCAAACCAAATGTTTACTAGTTGCATTAGCTCAAACAGCATCACATCTACATGCCATGCTCATGCATCATATTGTTGCATATGATTGTGTTTTGATTGCTGGCACCGTTCCTTCTCGATAGGTCCTGCTCCGGAGACGTTCCAGAGTACCTGTCTGTGAAGCAGTGCCTTCCTTGTTGATTTACCAGGCAAGCAAACCCCCTTGTTCATTTCGATAAAACCCTACTCTCTCGCTCCTGCTCTCAGTTATTGCATTAGGACAACAACGGTTCATCTGCTACATTGTGCTGCGGTAGTTGAACCCATTCCTCTGCATGACCTGTCATTGCCACAGTAAATAGTTGAAACCCACTAGCATGTGTAGGAGTTGATTGAAGCCACTGATGTGTTCCTACCATGCTATGCCTGCTATTGCTTAGAGTTGTGTCAGGTCTGATTCATTGGGAATGAATTGGAGTGTCACGATATGTTCTGATGCTGAGAGTGAAGTGTGTGAACACGATTTGGTAAAGGTAGCGGTGAGAGGCCATGTAGGAGTACATGGTGGGTTGTCTCACTGGAACCG
>NW_021191008.1:0-1804 GCF_002162155.2 Triticum dicoccoides | reverse complement strand
ACCTGACTCAAAACGCACACAAGTTTTTCATACGGACTCCGAATTGGGTGATTCTTTTTTTGTTGGAAACTAGATTTCGTGCACTTTCCAACCCAATTGGAATCACCTTCAAATTCGTCCGGAGCGTTGAGTTGTGGACGAAACAATCTGATGCTGCAGCAGAATCCGAGTCAAACTACAAGTCCAAAGGTGTTACATCACCTCCACTTGGGCCCATTGGCCTTGTACGACCTAGATTTAGTTTTAGGCTGCCTTGGGACGTCCTCCCACCTCCTTGGCCGCCACCCCTTGCTCCTATATAAGTAGATCCATCTAGTAGCTTTTCCTTGGGATTTCTTTAGTTAAAAGTTAGCCATTGCAACTTCGTGTGCTTCGTTTGTGTCCAACGACCAGACCAAGACCACTTTTCGGATCCCCACCATTATCAATACTTCATACATATTCGCGATATTCAGATTGCTTTTATCATATTCTTGCTTGTTCTTCGATTGCTTGCAGGAATAGACCTTCGTGGTCAGGTTGATCGTGTTCCAGCGTGGTCAATAACCTCTCGGAGTTGGTTTAGCGATTGCTAAGGCACAACGTCGTTGCACGTTTGTAGTCGGATCGTCAAAGTCATCTCCACCAAATCGATAGTTACCATCTCATCGAAAGATCGGGACACCCCGCCTCTATCAAGTGGTATCAGTAAAAGCCCGGACATCCGGGAAACCCTGACGAAACTGAACTTTGACAGTTCGGCCACCACCACAACCCCACATTCCACCACATCTTCCAAACCCACATACACCAAAATCTTCCCCGCTACCTCCTATGACGATTTTACCATACTTTGGTCCTTGAGATTTTGAGTTGTGGATCCCGTATCCTTTTGTGTTTCAGCTATCTAGGTACGGTTGACGTCATCGCCACCACGGCTCATCTTCGCAAGGGTCTCATCATCGCCAAGGACGGTAACTTCGACGACATCTTGGTCATAACTTGCAATTGCATTTGATACCCACATTGTCCCTACTTTTGCGTAGCTTACCCATCGAGACTAGCCGTTGAGTATTGCAGGCAACGTGACTTGTGCACATTAGTGATCATACCCCATAGCATACATACCATACAATAGGGGTGCATATCTTGAGATCAACTTGTGTGTCACAAAGTTGCCAAAGCATGCGCAATTGCTACCTTGGTTCGTGAAGTTTTGCATGAGAAAAGAGCTCAAAAGTGAAAGAGCCACCCAAGCTTTTAAGCAAAGAGAAAAAATAAGCAAAGAGCTTATAAGCAAGAACCATAGCATCATACAACATTAAGATTGTCATATTGGATCATCTTGGATCATTGCACCGAAATATCATACATATAGCTTACCTGGGATAGAGATCGTTGCATTTTTGCCTAGTAGGTTGTGCACAAGTTAGCGTATCCGCCTATTTTGCAATCGTGCTAGCGTCTCTTTAGTATTGTGCAACAAGAGCATTTCGTGGTTTCCACATTTTGGCTCAATTTTGGATTGCACAATCCCATTTATCTATTTGCGTGTGTGTTTCCGTGTACCCATACTTGCTTGGTCTACTTGTTGCATTTGCAAATTTGTGAATCTTTTCCAACATTATTGAAGCTCACTTACTATTGCATCAAATTTTGTGCCTCCATCCTAACCAAGCTCCACCATAAGCTTTTATGTGTGTAGGTGTGAGAACCGACAAGAATTGGTACCAACAGTGCTATTTCATTGTCCGCATTTGAGTGAACTTGATTCACCTTCAACTTCGGTCAAGGTGCATTTGGTACACGTTCTTTTCCTTCTACC
>NW_021191007.1:0-1141 GCF_002162155.2 Triticum dicoccoides | reverse complement strand
TATGCTTAGAGAGCCAGTCCATCCCGAGAATAAGATCGATATCCGAGTTGCCAAGAACCGTAGGAGAAGCCAAGAACTTGTAGTCACCCAGAGTGATAGAAACATCCGGAACGATGGAGTTAGCCTGCATGCGCTTACCGGGAGAGACAACTGCTAAAGGACTAGGCAAAATTTGTGAAGGCAACCCATGCTTAGATGAAAATGGTCTCGAGATGAAACAATGCGATGCACCCGTGTCAAAAAGAACATTTGCAGGAATATCATTAACAGGAAGGTTACCCATGATCACATCTGACGAGTCCTCTGCCTGAGCTGCATTCATCAAGTTGACCTTGGCGGACTTGGGGTTATGCTTGACCACCGCTGTACTTGCCGATCTGACAGGAGGAGGAGGAGGAAGACGCCTCTGGTTGGTACACTTGTTGGCATAGTGACCCTTCTGTTGGCACTTGTTGCACGTGACCTCTGAAAGCGGACGGTGATACGAAGCACTTGATCTTGGAGCTTGAGACGGAGCCTTGTTCTGAAAGCCTGGGTTGGGTGGGTGGGAGAAACCACTGCCACCTTTACTCTTCTGCTGATACGGCTGACGGAACGGAGGAGGAGGAAGCCAATACTTCTGCTGCTTGACCACTTGAGTAGAGGAAGACAGAGTAATATCTCTGGCACGCTTCCTGGAAGCATCACACCTCATCTGAGCAGCCTCTTGCTTCAGTGCCATGTTGTAGAACTCATCGTATCTCAACGGCTCAAAGAGGACAAGAGCGAGCTGAATTTCCTCACGAAGACCACCCCTGAACTGATAGATCATACTCTTCTCATCAGGAACATCCTGCTTGGCAAAACGGGCGAGCTTCTGGAACAACTTGTTGTAGTCATAGACAGACAAGGAGCCTTGCTTCAGATTGCGGAATTCCTGACGCTTACTCTCAACCACACTTTGAGGGATGTGATGAGCGCGGAAATCTTGACGGAAATCGTCCCAAGTGATCAGACGTCCACCTCTGGAATCCTTATACTGCTGGAACCACTCTGCAGCCTGATCTTTGAGCTGGAAAGAAGCGAACTTGACGAAATCTTCAGGCCTGACGTTGCTGCATTCAAAATGCTTGCCCAGATCCACTAGCCAATCGTCAGCATC
>NW_021191006.1:0-2160 GCF_002162155.2 Triticum dicoccoides | reverse complement strand
AGCGACATCACATAAAGGGCTTTAAAAGAAATGCCACAGTCGGACGTCAGAGCGACATCACATAAAGGGCTTTAAAAGAAATGCCACAGTCGGACGTCTGAGCGACATCACATAAAGGGCTTTAAAAGAAATGCCACAGTCGGACGTCTGAGCGACATCGCAGAAAGGGCTTTAAAAGAAATGCCACAGTCGGACGTCTGAGCGACATCACATAAAGGGCTTTAAAAGAAATGCCACAGTCGGACGTCTGAGCGACATCGCAGAAAGGGCTTTAATTCACAAGTAAATAATACTCATAATAAACATTCAATTCATGAAAACAAACGGGTTAGTCCATCCACAGGAGTGATCATTTAACCGGACTTAGCACTCATGCGATTCACCGGAGTCTCTGTCATCAAAGCTGACAATTGATTAGGATAAGAAGGAACGAAACTTGACATGGAACAGATGATTTGGAGGAATATATGACTCTGCAGAGTTTGTACAAATTTTTTCCCACAGTCAACAGATTTCCGTAGTCACGAAGGACTAGTTCCGTTTACGGTATTTCAGAAGAAAACACAGCTAACCGGTACACACCCATCCTACCTCTCGATGCTAGGAATCACCCTAGTCATCGTCCAAGAAAAGCTTTTGAGACGGGGAGATCACAATCTCGAATAGCATGGGATCAAATTTATATACGCGCGCTCTAAGGGGTGCCCCCCTCTCAGTCCCAACCGGAAACACCCATGCCCCCTGACCGGATGACTGGCTTTAATCCAGGGCCATGGAACCATCATCACGGCCTCTCCTCTTTGGTGTGTACCAGGAAAGTGGTTTGCAACTTACTAAACCATATTCCTTGCGGAAAACATGTGGTAGTACAAGGAAGGAAATGATAGGTACTGGACCGAAATGGTTTGACACTGAAGTCACATAGTCTGGCGTAAGACTGGCATGCTACAACACTGCCATCGTACCCATCCTCATACCAACACATGGCCATTTATATTCACATTCGTCCACGTATGGATCATGGAACTCACTCACCTTATTATCACATAAAATAACGTTCATCGGTATGCTTACCAACATGCCATGAAACTAACTAAGTGCAAAACATGCCGAGACACTCATCATATCAAAAGTTCAAACATGCTTGCCTGGTTCAGAGTAGTCGGAGCCTAGCTCGGTGAAGTTCGCGGCTCCGTCACCTCCTTCGGTATCTACGGTTTAAAGAAAATACATGCGCTAACGTAAATACCAAGGAGAGCACAGAAGGTAAACCAAATATTTTTCAAATAAATTTGATAAAAAACTAGACAAAATTTTAAAGAGAACAGAAAAAGAATCAATCAAAAATACTTTTCTGATTAAAAGTTATAAGGGTTTTTGTCCAGGGACTTATCTGTAATGAAACAGAAGATTTCCAGGGGCTAGTTTATAAAAGCAGAAAACGCTTCGGTAGTGATTACGCCAGCCCGAAGAGAAAACGTATTTGGTAGAAGGCGTTTTCAGATAACGCTTCGTTTAGAAAGGACAGAGAGGCTAACAGCGGGTCCCACTTGTCATGTTTAAATATTCAAATGGGAGGGACGAGGCTCGTCGGTGCCCGAGAGCTGCTGAGGTCGCCGACGGCGATCCACGGCGAGGCATGGGGATCAGAGGTTACCAATGTGCTCACCGTGTCCTTCCGCAGCGGTGGGAGGTGGTGTTGGTCGCCGGTGAGCACCACGTCGACAGCGGTCTCAACTCCGGCGGACGGTGGTTCGGGCGTGGATGGAGCTCGTCGGAGAGGGCTGCAAAGATCAAATTGAGGTGGGGGTTAGACTACTGGGTGCAAGAGAGGGCTACGGACGAGGTTTGGGCGCCGGAGGTGGCCTCACCGAAGTGAATCGAGCTGGAGGCCGAGGCGGATCGGGGCGGCCGGAGCCGGGGAAGGAGACCTCCTCGAGGTCCCCCTAGTGGCCTGGCGGGGTGTTGGTGAGTAGTGGGGGTGCTGCGTGCACGAGAGTGAGCTCGGGACCCCTTTATATAGGCGGCCCGAGGCGGTTGCCGTGAACGGAGATTTCCGGCGAGCGATTACGGTGGCGCAGTGCTCGGTCGGGGTGGTTAGGGAGTCGAGCGTCATCACGGAGGTTCAAAGGGCCCGTTTTAGTGCTAAGCTGGCCGGGG
>NW_021191005.1:0-2251 GCF_002162155.2 Triticum dicoccoides | reverse complement strand
TATCAATGAAACCTACCAACGTACTCTTACAGCCAGCACCACTAAAAAGAGACTTGCAAGGATAAGGCACATTGAGTGGTTGCTGGAACGGGGGAGGGGGGATGGGCATGCTTTTGAGATCCTATTACAACTGCTAATATATCACAGTAAGCACATTAACTCAATATTTGTGTTAATCAAACAGTGGGAGGCACTACTGCAAAGGGCATATACCCATTCCTCAAAGCTTCCACACAAGATGAGGTCTTGGGAAGGCACTACTAAGATGGCAAGAAATGGGAGGCAATGCTAAAGCGGGCGTAATGTGATTCGTTGTATGAAACATGAATATTTGAAGTAATAAAATAAAAAGCTAAAACTGAAAATACATATAATTTATTATCTTTGATTACTATAGTTGTATTTTTTATTAAATCATAATAGAATGAAAATTCTAATATATGTTTGCGTGTTGAAATGAGTCTATTTTTCATGCATGTTTCATAATGAAGTGGCATGCTTGCATGTTAATAGACATATGGTACTGGGAGTGGACATTTTGTCATGCATGTTGTGTGATGATGTAGCATGCTTGCATGTTGAGAGAAATAGTTAGTGGAGGCTAGCTATTTAGATATAGAACATTGTGCGCTTCGGCCATCATGCAGTTGTGAGATTCTCGTTACCCATGGTAGTAAAATACTCCCTCCGTCCCTAAATTATTATCTTAGATGTCTAGATATATATGTATCTGGTCACATTTTATTGTAGATACATGCGTATGAAGACAAATCTATGACAAGAATTTTGGCTCAGAGGTATAGTAACAGAGCGAGAAGTGTTGCTGGTGCAGGCAATTGTGCGATTCTTGTTCGGCATGCTTGCAAAATTAGGGTACACCGGGGGAAATATCAGGAGCTCCCATCAATTTTTTTAGGGGTTGTATGTCACACTCCTTGTGAGCTTCCTGTAAAATGTCTTGGGGAAAACTAGTATGATACTCTCTCTATTCCATAATTCTTCTGCAGTTTTATTCAGTTCAAATTTGAACCAAAACCACGACAATAATTATGGAATGGAGGGAGTAGTAGCCATTCCCTTTGTTCCGGTTTATTGGGCCTCTTCGTACTTTATGTTAAACTTTGTCCATACATTAGTGAAATATGAGCTATATGTCACAAAATTATACTACCTCCTTTTCGGTTTCTAAGGCACACAAGTACCCATAAATCAATATTTTGACCAATGTAATATGAGTTATATAATATTATAAGTATACCATTAGAAACTTAAAACTTACATTTTTCTAATGGTATAATTTTTGGATATAACATTCGTAAAATTGATGATCATGGAGGACCTAAACAGGAGGGAGCGAGTATAGTGGGAATCCTTGTTCGATTATAAATCCAGCATTATAATTTTTTATAGAATATAGATCATGTTTTCTTAGTCATAGAGATGATCAAAGTATGACCTAAATTACGAGGGAGCCTACTAAGCCCAGACGAAGGAATTACTACCGATTTATTATTGCTCCACAGATCTCAGTCCTTGTAAAATTATGTATTTTCATTATTCCTCATAAAAATAATTGAAATATATTTAACACCGATCTATATACTATACATAGCTCCCTAATTTTTAAGGCCTTAGAATCAATTAATGTCTTCAATTTGAAATTGCGTCACCCGATTTTGACCAGGTCAACAATTTGTGAAGTTGCTCTCTTATTCCATTTTCTAATGCTCCCTAATTTTTAAGGCCTTAGAATAAATTGGGATATCAAATGATTTTGACTAGGTCAACAATTTCTCAAGGAGCACTCTCATTCAATTTATTAATTCAATATCCTCCCTAACTTTGGAACTCTTCCATCTGATTGAACCGAATTTTTGAGGCCTCACAATCAATTGATATCTTCAATTTGAAACTGGGCCACGGAAGTTTACCGGGTCAATAATTTCTCAAAGAGCCATCCAATTTAGTTCTTTTAATTCAGTATGGTCTCTAATTTTGGAGCTCTTCTATATGATTGAGGTATTCAATTTTGGAATTGGTTCATGATTTTTATCGGGCAAACGATTTTTCAAGTCAATCAGTAGGAACAACCAAAATTTTAAGGCCGCACAATCAATTGAGGTCTCTAATTTGAATATGGGACACCTAATTTTGACCTGGTCAACAATTTCCCAAGCATCCCTCTCATCTATTACTTCAATTCATTACACTCCTTAATTTTGGAGCTCTTCTTTTCAATTCAATTGTTCAA
>NW_021191004.1:0-958 GCF_002162155.2 Triticum dicoccoides | reverse complement strand
AGTCCCGGGGTGATTTCCACGATTCAAGAACCCTGGGGTGCGTTTACGTGTTGGTCATCAACACTCGCGGTTTTTGTCGATTCTGACCTATTGCGTGGACTATTACTCACTGTTTTGGGGTCCCAAAGCAATTTCCATGGTTGTTGAACCCCAATATGCGCTTTCGTGTCGGTCATCAACAATCGCAGTTTTGGCCGATTCTGGCCCGTTTCTTAGACTATTAGTCAGTTTTAGGTTCCTAGATCGATTTCCATGGTTTTTGAACCCCAATATGCGCTTTCTGTCGGTCATCAACAATCGCAGTTTTGGCCGATTCCGGCCTGTTTCTTGGACTATTACTCAGTTTTAGGTTCCTGGAGCGATTTCCACGATTGACTAACCTCGGGTTGCGTTTACGTGTCGGTTATCAACACTCACAATTTTGGCTATTCTGGTCGATTTCGTGGACTATTACTCGTCGGTTTGGGGTCCCAGATCGATTTTCTAAATTTAAGATCCCCGGGGTGCCTTTACGTGTCCGTCGTCAACACTCACAGTTTTGGCCAATTCAGACCCGTTTCTTGGATTATTACTCACCGTTTTGGTGTCCGGAAGCGATTTCCATAGTTGTTGAACCCCAAGGTGCTTACATGCCGATCATCAACACTCGCGGTTTTGGCCAATTCTGGTCCGTTTCATGGAATTTCTCACTATTTTGGGGTCCCAGGGTGATTTCCACGATTCACGAACCCCGGGGTGCGTTTACGTGTCGGTCATCAACACTCGAAGTTTTTGTCGATTCTGACCTCTTGCGTGGATTATTACTTACCGTTTTGGGGTCCCAAAGCAATTTCCAAGGTTGTTGAACCCCAATATGCGCTTTCGTGTCGGTCATCAACAATCGCAGTTTTGGCCGGTTCTCGCCCATTTCTTGGACTATTACTCAGTTTTAGGTTCCTAGAGTGATTTCCACGATTGA
>NW_021191003.1:0-1528 GCF_002162155.2 Triticum dicoccoides | reverse complement strand
CATACAATAAATCTTATTCTTATTTCATCCAAATGAGTAATCCCTTCCTTCGGAGTTTGTTCTTGAGGAATAAAATCTAGTTCCAAGTGTTTTCACCTTTCTTTTCCGGAGTTCAATTTTTTCAGCCATTTCGTCGGATCCTCCATCTAAATCAACGCAAGGCTCATCTTATTCTTTCATCCTTCAATCTTATCTCATCATCCTTTTGGTACTGGAGTTCTTCATGGTGGTTCTTCATGATTTAATTCATTCTTAAAGAGTTCATCAAGTTTTTGTTGGTGGAGTTCAAGTATCTTTTCTTCTCGCGTCTCGAAGTGCAATTAATTCTCCGTATTCTTTTGAAGTGGGCTTTTGCATTTCTCCGTTCTTCTCAGTTATCCAACCATTTCCATTTGTGGCCGGTTATCTTTTGAGATATTTTCCATAAGTCCACAACAAGCTTATTCTTTTCGTTGTTGATTTTCTCAACAACACCATTCTATCCTTCTTTCTAAGTTCTTTTCATTCCATTCTCTCAATTCTTTCGGAGGCATCACGTTGTCCATCTCATCGAGTGTCATTCCATCCTCTCAAGCTCGTGTTCTATTCCTCCATGTTTCAGCCAGAGTGCTGCCTAAATCCTTTAAGTCTTATTCATTTCTTATCTCGTTCTAACCGGAGTGATTACATAGTCTATCTGATTCTGTGAGCTTTCGATTCTCGTCATTCTCGTCGTTCCTCTCTTCTTCTCGAGTGCTCTCGATTCCTTGCTTTTTCTTTGAGTTCTTGTTTCACCTCTTCCTTTTTCTCTTTCATCTCGGTCCTAAGATCTCGGGACGAGATCTCTTGTTAGTGGAGGAGTGTTGTAACGCCCCGGATTCGATGCGCCAAGTGTCCGCCAGTTATTCGCCTTCGTTGCCATGTCATTTGCTTGCATGTTGCATTTTGCCATGTCATAATGTGCATCTCATTTTGCATACGTGTTCGTCTCATGCATCCGAGCATTTTCCCCGTTGTCCGTTTTGCAATCCGGCACTCCTATGTCCTCCGGCGTTCCCCTTCTGCCTCTCTTCGTCTGCGGATATTAAACTTTCTCGGAATGGCCCAAGGTTTGCGAAGCGGCCTTGGTATAGCACCGGTAGACCGCCTGTCAAGTTTCGTGCCATTTGGAGATCGTTTGGTACTCCAACGGTTAACCGGGTAACCGTAAAAGCCTCTTTTGTCTTGCAGCCCAACACCCCTCCAAACTGGCCCAATACCCATCCAAAACCCCTCCATGCTCTCGGTCGTTCGATCACGATCGTGTGGGCGAAAACCGTGCCTCATTTGGACTCTCCTAGCTCCCTCTACCTATAAATATGTGCCCCTCCCGGATTTTTCGCGGATGAATCCCCAAAACCTAGATCAAATCGCCCCGCCGCCACCGGACACGTCCGGCCTCGCCGGACGAAATCTCCGCCGCCGCCTGTAGCCACTCACGCGTCGCCACGTGGCACCCGCGCCCTCCCCGCCGCCGCGGCCCGCGGAGCCCATCCGGGGCCCACGCGGG
>NW_021191002.1:0-1025 GCF_002162155.2 Triticum dicoccoides | reverse complement strand
CTCACCCAAGGCAACAAGACTGTTGAAGCTTATCAGCGGGAGTTTCTGGACTTATCCCGCTATGCTGAAGAAGACATTGCAACTGATGCTCGCAGACAGGAGAAGTTCCGTGAAGGCCTTCAAGCTGACATCAAGCTCACACTTCTAGTGCATGACTTTGCCGATTTCGCCACCTTGGTGAACAAGGCCATCAATGTCGAGACTGGTCTGCAAGAACACCAGAGCTCTCAAAGGCGCAACCGTGACACGGGCTCATCTTCGGGCCCGCCCTCGCAGAAGCGTAAGATATGGATCCCGAACAGCATGTACCGTCCAACTGCACCTGCCCCAAGGCAGTCTTATGCTGCACCTCGTCTGCCGGCTGCTCCAACCAGGCAGCCGAGGCTTCCAGCTCCACCACCCCAAGCTCCTGTTCCTACCCCCGAGAATGGGTTGTGTTTCAGGTGCGGACAACCAGGGCACAGTGCTAGGGAATGCAACCAGAAACAGAATCAACTGGCCCTTCCAGCAACTGGCCGTGGGAACAACCAGGCCCGCAACAACAATGCCAAGTCTTATGGCCGTGTTCATGCCAACCACATTTATCTGAATGAAGCTCAAGACCAGCCTGCTACTGTGATGGGTACACTCCTCGTAAATTCAGTACCAGCATCCGTTTTATTTGATACAGGTGCATCGCATTCATTCATGTCAGAAGATTTTGCATACAAGCACGATGTTAAATTTGAGCAGATGAACACTTCGGTAGTGGTAAAAACCCCCGCGGGACAATGTCAGACCTCCATGGTTGGCATTGACGTCCCTGTGGAAATCGAAGGGTTGGAGTTTCGTGCCTCGCCCATTATACTGAAATCGTCTAACATCGACCTCATTCTGGGAATGGATTGGTTAAAGGCGCATACCGCTTCTATCGTTTGCGCCACTAAGACCGTCCATCTGCTACACCCTTCTGATGAAATAATTAGCTATGATGCTCATCTGGTTCGGAATGCCGAGGCCAGGCTTTATGCCTTAAACGCATTGAA
>NW_021191001.1:0-1609 GCF_002162155.2 Triticum dicoccoides | reverse complement strand
GGTAACCCATGCAGAAAGGTAGAACTGGCAGAGCCACAATATATAATGGAGAACTCATCAAGAGCACTCTGGTTGTGATTGTTCAGTTTAACGAGGAACTTCTGCCATAAGTAGTTCATGGTATTTGGAAGAAGAAGATACCACGGACTTCAAGGACTATCGCAAAGGTTACTAATAACCTAAGGGAGCTAGCAATTACTATCAACATGAAGTAAGTAGAGTGAATCTCGGGTTCAAGAACCCAGGAATAGAATACCTACTACTAAGTAGCATCACGGGATGCTTTCGAGAATGATGGCCAGAATCATCACACTGGGAACACAAATCATGGCTAAATTACTAGATGATCCCCTAAGACACCTAGGGTCATAATAATATCTCCAACATATATGTCAAGGCAACGGAGTACCTCAACTCACTGATTAGTGTGGTTAATCTGGCCCATGGGTACATTGAAACGGGAAGAAAGGATTTGCAATTGCATCAGACTACTTAGAAACCTGGGATGACTCGGACGGCATAACGGCTGTAAATGCTCAGAAAAGATTTGAGACATTCACAAAAATGGTGGCATAACCACTCAGAAACACAATATCAAGGTTTCGAGATCAACAGTTAACGTACGGAAGTAGTAGAAACTGAACTCAAGCTTAAATCCAACAATCTTATAAGTCTACAGATTAGTAACACGTGATCCTGATAGAAAGAAGAGATAGCCTAGTTCTTAATCCCCGTAGAAAAGATAAGATGACTCAGATCAGAAGGGCATAAGGTATAAGGAGTAAAAAGAGCCTTACGTTTCATCCCACAATCAATTCCCTTACATATAACTAAAGCATTTCTAGACTCAACTTCGACCAGTTTGGCTTGGTAATCCTACAGACAGTCAAGCTCTGATACCAACGCTGTCAGGACCCCGACTCGATGTCACATCGATCTAGCCGGTAACACCTCATATCACTTTGCGGCCTCACGTACGGTATCCCCACGGGTGTCGCTTTACCTTTGCCCGGGACCGTTTGCGCCTTTTGGCTCACGTATATGATAGTGTCGCTAGCATCCATATGATAAGGAGCCCGGGCTGACATGACTAGTCGTAAACCCAAAGTGGCACAGACTTACAGGGACAAGCATTCATGACCCAGCTTCGAACGTGTCGGTCATCAGCAAGTGGGTCCGGGCTGTAGCACTGGGCTAGCAGGACTCCGGTACTCAAAGCGTGACATTTCCCCGAAGGGACAGACACAGGAACGAAGAAGGACACATGCCGGCCAGCCTAAGTGTTCCAGAGCAGTAGCAAGCTACCATGGCTCAGCGGTAACACTAGGAGACATTTCCCGGTAAGAGAGGCTACTAAAGATAAACAACTAGATAGTCAGATCCCACACATACCAAGCATTTCAATAACATACACACAATATGCTCGATATGTGCAATACAACATGGCATCACAAAATGACTCTACGACTCAAGTAGTTTATTCAATAGGCTCCGAGGAGCGAGACATTACAAACATGGGTCTCATGACCCAACAATCAGAGCATACAAGTCAAGGCACAAGCGGAAGCTATCATGTCTGAGTACAGACATCTATAAATGAAAAAGGCTG
>NW_021191000.1:0-595 GCF_002162155.2 Triticum dicoccoides | reverse complement strand
GGACGAGGGAGAGGGAAGGCGAGGAGAGGGCGAGGAAGGGAGAGGGCGAGGGGGAGGGTCAGGGCAGCGGCGGCGGCGGCGGTGGATCGAGAGGGAGAGGGAACTGGCGAGGGGGAGAGGGAAAGGGGGGATCGGGCGAAGGGGGAGAGGGAAGGGGGGATCGGGCACAATACTAATGGCGCACCTCACCGTGGTGCGCCATTAGCATGTCCATTCTAATGGCGCACCTCACCGTGGTGCGCCATTAGTATTCTTTTTTTATTTCAACTCGAGCCAACAGGTTATGTACCACCAGAACTGATCCACATCAAGTCCCCTCTACTAGCTCGACTGGTCAACAGCGAGTTCTCACACCAAGAGGTCCTGGGTTCAACTCCCAGGCTCCACAAATTTTTTTTTAGCATTTAAAAAGTTGTTTGATACTTATTTGTGTTTAAATATGTTCAAAATTGTTTAAATAATAACAGTAATATTTTTTTATAAGACAGTAGCATTTAAAAAGCTGTTTGATACTTATTTTTTTATAAGACGGTGCGCGGGGTGCGGGGGGTCGGCGGCGGCGGTTGAGTAGGGGATTCGAGGGTGCGGGGGGTCG
>NW_021190999.1:0-7562 GCF_002162155.2 Triticum dicoccoides | reverse complement strand
TTACAAGGTGTGAAGTTGAGTCAGACTCAATGCCCGACCACTGCAGAAAATAGAAAGAGAATGAAAAGTCATTCCCTATCCTCCGTCATAGGTTCTATAAAATATGCTATGTTGTGTACCAGACCTATTGTGAACCTCACCATAAGTTTGGCAAGAGGGTATAATAGTGATCCAGGAGTGGATCACCGGACAGCGGTCAAAAATATCCTTAGTGGAATAAGGAAATGTTTCTCGGTAATGGAGGTGACAAAGAGTTCGTCGTAAAGAGTTACGTTGATGCAAGCTTTGACACTGATCTGGATGACTCTATGTCTCGATCTAGGTACATATTGAAAGTGGGAGCAATTATCTAGAGTAGCTCCGTGCAAAGCATTGTAGGCATAGAAAATTTGCAAAATACACACGGCTCTGAATGTGGCAGACCCGTTGACTAAATTTCTCTCACAAGCAAAACATGATCACTCTTTGGGTGTTAATCACATGGCGATGTGAACTAGATCATCGACTCTAGTAAACCCTTTGGGTGTTTGTCACATAGAGATGTGAACTAATAACATAAAGATGTGAACTATTCATGTTAAATCACATGACTTTGTGAACTAGATTGTTGACTCTAGTGCAAGTGGGGGACTGAACAAAATATGCCCTAGAGGCAATAATAAAGTTGTTATTTATGTTTCCTTATATCATGATAAATGTTTATTATTCATGCTAGAATTATATTAACCGGAAACTTAGTACATGTGTGAATACATAAACAGACAGAGTGTCACTAGTATGCCTCTACTTGACTAGCTCGTAAATCAAAGATGGTTAAGTTTCCTAGCCATGGACAAAGTGTTGTCATTTGATAAGCGGGATCAAATCACTCGAGAATGATTTGATTGACTTGACCCATCCGTTAGCTTAGCACGATGATCATTTAGTTTGTTGCTATTGCTTTCTCCACAACTATACATGTTCCTATGACTATGAGATCATGCAACTCCCAAATAGTGGAGGAACACTTTGTGTGCTACCAAACGTCACAACATAATTGGGTGATTATAAAGGTGCTCTACATGTGTCTCCGATGGTGTTTGTTGAGTTGGCATGGATCAAGATTAGGATGTGTCACTCCGATTGTCGGAGAGGTATCTCTGGGCCCTC
Organism: Triticum dicoccoides; assembly: GCF_002162155.2. Taxonomy (NCBI): domain Eukaryota; kingdom Viridiplantae; phylum Streptophyta; class Magnoliopsida; order Poales; family Poaceae; genus Triticum; species Triticum dicoccoides. The sequence goes on along the minus strand of NW_021190999.1, from coordinate 6,413 downwards.
TCAGTAATGTACATCACTATAAGCGTTGCAAGAAATGTAGCTAATGAGTTAGTTACGGGAGCATTACAGAACGAGTAAAGAGACTTGCCGGTAACGAGATCAAACTAGGTATTGAGATACCGACGATCGAATGTCGGACAAGTAACATACCGATGACAAAGGGAACAACGTATATCGCTATGCAGTTTGACCGATAAAGATCTTCGTAGAATATGTAGGAACCAATATGAGTATCCAGGTTCCGCAATTGGTTATCGACCGGACACATGTCTCAGTCATGTCTACATAGTTCTCGAACCCGTAGGGTCCGCACGTTTAACATTCGGTGACGATCGGTATTACGAGTTTATGTGTTTTGATGTAACGAAGGTAGTTCGGAGTCTCGGATTTGATCACGGACATGACGAGGAGTCTCGGAATTGTCGAGACGTAAAGATCGATATATTGGAAGCCTATGTTTGGACATCGGAATGGTTCCAGGTGAAATTGGGAGTATACTGGAGCACCGGGAGGTTACAGGAACCCCCCGGAGGTATATGGGCTTTATTGGGCCTTAGTGGAAGAGAGGGAAAAGAAGCAAAGGAGGGGGCGCGCCACCCAAATCCCATTCCGAATTGGGAGGGGGGCTGGCCCCCCTTTCCTTCCTTCTTCCTCCTCCTTCCTTCTCTCCTAGAACCCACGTTAACAAAGGGAAGGGGGGGGAATCCTACTCCCGGTGGGAGTAGGACTCCCTTGGGGCGCGCCTAGAGAGGCTGGCCCCCTCCCCCTCCTCCACTCCTTCATATACGGGGGAGGGGGCACCCCATGGACATATAAATTGATCATTGATCTTTAGCCATGTGCAGTCCCCCCCTCCACCATAATGCACCTCGGTAATATCGTAGCGGTGCTTAGGCGAAGCCCTGTTCCAGTAGCAACATCATCACCGTTGTAGGATCTAGAAGTAGATGTGTCTAGAGGGGGGTGATTAGACACTTAGTGCTAAAGTTGCAATTTTTAAGCTTTTTCGGTTTAAGTGGAGTTTAGGCACAATTTCAACACACACAATACATATCAAGCAAGCATGCAAAGAGTATATGAGCAGCGTAATGTAAAGCATGCAACTTGCAAGAATGTAAAGAGAAGGGTTTGGAGAATTCAAATGCAATTGAAGACACGGATGTTTTTCCCGTGGTTCGGATAGGTGGTGCTATCCTACATCCACGTTGACGGAGACTTCAACCCACGAAGGGTAACGGTTGCGCGAGTCCACACAGGGCTCCACCCAAGGGTAACGGTTGTGCGAGTCCACACAGGGCTCCACCCACGAAGGGTCCACGAAGAAGCAACCACCCACAAAGGGTCCACGAAGAAGCAACCTTGTCTATCCCACCATGGCCATCGCCCACACAGGACTTGCCTCACTAGCGGTAGATCTTCACGAAGTAGGCGATCTCCTTGCCCTTAGAAACTCCTTGGTTCAACTCCACAATCTTGTCGGAGGCTCCCAAGTGACACCTAGCCAATCTAGGAGACACCACTCTCCAAGAAGTAACAAATGGTGTGTAGGTAATGAACTCCTTGCTCTTGTGCGTCAAATGATAGTCTCCCCAACACTCAACTCTCTCTCATAGGATTTGGATTTGGTGGAAAGAAGGTTTGAGTGGAAAGCAACTTGGGAAGGCTAGAGATCAAGATTCATATGGTAGGAATGGAATATCTTGGTCTCAACACATGAGTAGGTGGTTCTCTCTCAGAACATATGAGTTGGAATGGTGTGTGCGTTCTGATGGCTCTCTCCTCGAATGAGAAGGAGGTGGAGGGGTATATATAGCCTCCACACAAAATCCAACCGTTACACAGTTTTCCAATCTCGGTGGGACCAAATCAATAAACTCGGTCGGACCGAAAATGTAAACCTAGTGACCGTTAGTGATTTCGGTGGGACTGACTGGATCAACTCGGTGGGACCGATGTGCTAGGGTTAGGGTAAATCCAAAACTCGGTTTGACCGATTACTCAAACTCGGTGGGACCGATTTGGGTAATAAGTGAAACTGAGATTTGGTCAAGCAAACTCGGTGGGACCGATTGCATATCTCGGTGGGACCGAGAATATTGCAATGGGTAACAGAGAGTTTGCAAGCCCATCTCGGTGAGACCGAGATCCCATCGGTGAGACCGAACTGATTAGGGTTTGGCAGTGGTTATGACAAGTGAAACTCGGTGGCGCCGGATAGGAAGAATCGATAGGACCGAGTTTGGCTTAGGGTTTAGGTCATATGTGGATATGGGGAAGTAGTTGAGGGTTTTGGAGCATATCACTAAGCACATGAAGCAAGAGGCTCATTAAGCAACACCTCATCCCTCCTTAATAGTATTGGCTTTTCCTATGGACTCAATGTGATCTTGGATCACTAAGCACGGTGGCAGACGTCGCGGAATCGGTGGATCTTGGTGGCGGCGTGATGATTCGCTGGAGAGGGAGAGATGGGTTGCGCGAGAGATGGATTGGTGGGGGTGGCGGCGGATCTAGCAGCTGCCGGAGCTGCGAGGTGAGAGGAGGGAAAGGGCTGGCGACGAGCAGTGGGAGGAGGCGATGTGGTGGTGGGTGGCGGCGATGTGTGTGAGGAGATGGGGAATCGGGAGGGGGGCTACGACGAAGGAAGAGACAGAGAGAGGAGAGGCACTTAGGGTTTGGGTTTTTTATACGTGAATGGTTAGGCGTGCTTTGGCGGGCTTTAGTGGGCTTGTGGGGCTGTACCGGGCCATTCATGACAGATTTCGAAAACGTCATGCGAAATCCGTCATGGATCAACAGATTTCTTGTAGTGACATTTGAGGCTCCTAGGGGCCGTACACTATGGAGGTCGAGAAAGGACGCAATATGTCGCAGATTCGAGGAGATGGATGGGCCCGTTTCCTCGCCCGCATGCGTCTTACTGGTGGTGAGTTGATCAGATTCTCCTTCAGAGAAGAAAGACCCAAGATGGCTGTCATTTATATCAACCTGGTGGAAGATGATGAAGATAATGAGGACCCACTCGATGAAGATGATGAGAACCCACTTCATGAAGCCATCGTAGCTCAAAGAATGAGGCTGAGCGACGAGGAGGTGTGCAACCTATGGGACATAATTCCGCCATGTGATGACTTGTCGGGGTGACATTCGTGACCCGCCTGACAAGTACCATGGTCGATCGGCATGAAATGGTATGTTATACATACTACCTATAGTAACTTGATATATATATATATGCTTTATTGTTATACGTACAAATGCAAATTATTCGATGATATGCTTAGTGTAGAGTCCAATGATATGATTTGTGGAATCTAGTCCATGATATGCTTTAGTGTAGAGTCTGATCACATGCTCTTATTAGTGTAGAATCCAAGGAACTATTAATGGTGTAGATAATCCATATATACTTATTAGTAGAATTTATGATTAGTTAGTACAAATGCGTAGTACTGTTTCTTTTGATAGTGTAGAAATGTAGACTTAATAGAAATATATTTGCAAGTGTATGTGTGAGGCTATTTATTAATTGATATATTTTTCTTATTCAGAAATTGTCAAAGAACCTATCTGTGAGTTGTGGTATCGAGCCTGATGAAGAAGGCTCAGCTGGACTACGCCTTACTGCAAGGGGCTCCGTCACCATCTGTACTTACCGCATGGACACAGACGGTCGCACACACTTAAACTCGGTTGGGTGGAAGAGATTCCTCGTTGGCAAGAATCATCCTATTGGAGAGGACATCCTAATTACTATCAGGAACACCCACCGCCCAGGCTTGAGAATGATGATCGTCGTCGATATCATCTAGAACTACATATTTGTGTGTGTGACTATATCATCTTGATCTACATATGATGATCGTCGTTGATATCATGTAGAACTACATATGATGATCGTCATCGATATCATGTAGAACTACATATGATGATCGTCGTCGATATTATCCAGAACTACATATGATGATCGTCGTCAATATCACCTTGTACTGCTTGAAGATGCATGTTGAGTATATATGAAATTATTATCTAGTACTCCCTCCGTTCCAAATTACTCATCGTGGTTTTAGTTCAAATTTGAACTAAAACCACGGCGAGTAATTTGGAACCAAGGGAGTACTACCTAGTACCTATAATGCTTTATGAAATTGATATCTAGTAGTACCTAGTATATAGAAATTGATGTTTATTGAAGCTGAAACGGGGTAGGAAGCCAGGGGGGAATGATGAAAGATATAGCAGTAGTGCGGGGCCAGGAAATCGCTACACCTAATTAATAGTAGCGCGTTCCGGAAAAGCGCTGCTGATACAGTCCATAGTAGTAGCGCGGGTACAGACCGCGCTACTACTAACAGTTAGCTGTAGCGCCTTATTGGTAGTGCGGCTGCCCGCGCTGCTGATAGCCTCAAAACCCACGCTACTACTAGAGTTTTCCCTAGTAGTGTCCTCTTGGTAAATCGGTAACATCCACCGCATCAGGTGCGGATTTGCTTCAGTGAATTCGCATAAAATCCTGTACGGGCTTCGATTTGCTCAGAGCGGGAGCAACGGCGCCGTCCAAGGATTCTGTGCAGACGCGGTAACTCATGGCCGCCATCGAGAATCAGACATCCAACCTCGCGGCTCTCATGGAGATGCTCCTCTCGCGATTCGACAAGGAGAAGGCGGAGGCAGACAAATGCGCAGGTGCAAACCAAGTTCAATCATCAGGTGTCTCAAGAGTTGTTGAGCCTGTCGATATCGATGACGTGCGTCAGGCGGCATCTCCCTCGGCCTCATCTGCTCTGTCCGCCAGGTCCGGCATTGAAAACCCTTCCACCGCCGTGCTCCACACGCTGCCGCCCAAGGAAGGACCGCATCACCCGGCACCACCCACTACTAGAAAAACCCCTACTAATGGCGCACCTAATATGGCCATTAATGGCACATCTGTGGTGCGCCATTAACAGCACGCCATTAGTAATTTTTACTAATGGCGCACCGCAGGTGCACCATTAGTATAGGCCAGCGTGCGCCATTAGTATGCCTCCCAGGGGCCATGTATACCTAGGTGCTTTGGCATACTAATGGCGCACCACCACTGGATGCGCCATTAGTAACCGCGGCATACTAATGGCGCACTACCCAGTGATGCGCCATTCGTATGCACTGTCATACTAATGGCGCACTGTCATGTGATGCGCCATTAGTATGAATATTAGTTTTTTTTTATTTTTTTATTTTCTGTTTTTTGCACAGGTTACAAAATGTATAATTTGACAAAATATAGACAGCACACATCAACAACAAATTCATCGAATACAATAGAAGATTAGTCTTTGAATACAATTCATCATATTAGTCTCCGAATACAATTCATCATATTAGTCTCCGAATTAAAAAGACCGAACAAAGATAGAACATTATATTACAAGTCTCAAGACCGCGAGTAGCGAGTTTGTCTTCACATTACAAGTCGATATCGATCATCTAAACTACCATCACATAGAAGAGAGCTGCGGTCATCACGATGAGCATCATCACGATGAAACTCGTCTTCATCCGGTTCCTCCAGCGCTCCCTCCCCTCTCACGCTAGATAGCGGGCGTATCTAGATTCGGCCTCGGCCCTAGTGGTGTACCCTTTGTAACTGTTACCGTTGAATCGGTGAACCTATCTCCGACACTCCTCCCAGTCATCGTAGACTCCGGGAACCTTACCCTTGTACACGACATACGTCGGCATCGCTATGCACTAGCCAAACGAAACGTTAGTACCAATTCACAGACAATACATAAGCAATATATAATTATGCAACAGAACAATCGGAAGAGAAAAGCAAGACATTAATAGCATCGATTACATCTAAGTTGAACGACTCTCGAAACCAAAGAGACATACTACAAGTTCCTTAAAGTTTAATTAAAACATGAGCCAATCGATGTTTCAGAACTAGACAACTCGACTCAAGGGACTGGAGCGTGGATGAAGCCGCCGTCTATCGTGGGAGTCATGAAAGAACGGGCGTTGTCATCCTGCATTTGTAGCATTGTGTCGATGTCACTGTTGGACGGTTGATTTCTGAGGTAGAACTGCCCCGAGGTACGAAGGACATCTTGATGGATGATTTCTGCAAACTCCGACTGGATGCGAAAGAATTCTTGTCGGAGGTCCGCGTCCTGGATTGCCGACACGCTCGCGGCCCAATCTTTGAGTTTACTCGGTAGCAGAAGTTGATGATGGTCCCGTACGATCGCCCGCATGTGATGGATGGCGTAGTAGGCACCCTTCTGACCGCCAGGCGGCTGCTTGACGCAGCAGAACATCGTATTGTGGGAGAACACGTGCTTGCCGTACTTACGAATAGGCCTGGTGAAGGTGCCTCCAGATTGGGCGTAGCCGGGGAGAACATCATCAAGAACCTTCTTGACATT
>NW_021190998.1:0-967 GCF_002162155.2 Triticum dicoccoides | reverse complement strand
CGAGGAAACGGAAAGATAAGAAAACGATCAGTACATCATGCGATGATCCAAAGCGCCACATTGTTCTTTCAGGGAAAAGAAACATCGTGGGAGTGGAGGACAAGACAGACATGTCAGAAGATTATAATATGTTTGCTGAAATTCCGCCCTTCAAAGTGAACACCGACCCAAGCATTAAGTTAAATGATGAGGATGCTCCATGGATACGGCACAATCGTAAGCAAGCAGGGACACAAGGGAAGAAATGATGTGTAATAATTTATTGTACCAAACTTTGTTGAATGGATCATGTAAGAAATGATGTGTAATAATTTATTGTAAGAATTTTGAATTGAATTAGTTTTATTTTTCTGAATTTTTTGATATATTATTTGTATTTTTAGAATTTTGAATTGAATTAGTTTTATTTTTCTGATTTTTTTGATATATTATTTGTATTTTTAACATTTTGAATTGAATTAGTTTTTTTTTCTGAATTTTTTGATACATTATTTGTATTTTTAACATATTGAATTGAATTAGTTCTATTTTTCTTAATTTTTTGATATATTATTTGTATTTTTAACATTTTGAATTGAATTAGTTTTATTTTTCTTAATTTTTTGATATATTATTTGTATTTTTAGAATTTTGAATTGAATTAGTTTTATTTTTCTGAATTTTTTGATATATTATTTGTATTTTTAAGATTTTGAAAAAGAAAAAGTATTTGGAAAATACCTTTAGTCGCGGTTGGCCTGCCCAACCGCGACTAAAGGTGGTTGCGCGCGGGAACGAAAAACCCGCCAAAAAAGTCCTTTAGTCGCGGGTCGCCTCCCCAACCGCGACTAAAGGTTACCCTTTAGTCGCGGGTCGCCTCCCCAACCGCGACTAAAGGTTACCCTTTAGTCGCGGGTCGCCTCCCCAACCGCGACTAAAGGCCCTTTAGTCGCGGGTCGCCTCCCCAACCGCGACTAAAGGGGGGGGG
>NW_021190997.1:0-940 GCF_002162155.2 Triticum dicoccoides | reverse complement strand
GACCAACACGTAAGCACACCTTGGGGTTCGACAACCATGGAAATCGCTTTGGGACCCCAAAACAGTGAGTAATAGGCCATGAAACTGGCCAGAATTGGCCAAAACTGCGAGTGTTGATGACCGACACGTAAGCGCACCTCGGGGTTCAAGAACTATGGAAATCGCTTCCGTACACCAAAACGGCGAGTAATAGTCCACGAAACGGGTCAGAATTGGCCAAAACTTGGAGTGTTGACGACGGACACGTAAATGCAGCCCGGGGATCGTCAATCGTGGAAATCGTTCTGGGACCCCAAAACAGTGAGTAATAGTACACGAAGCGGACCAGAATCGGCCAAAATAGTGAGTGCTGATGACTGACACTTAAACGCACCGTGGGGTTAGTTAATCGTGGAAATCACTCCGAGACCTCAAAACAGTGTGTAATAGGCCAATAAACGGGGCAGAATCGACAAAAACTGTGACTGTTGCTGACCGGCACATAAACGCACCCCGGGGTTAAGTTCGTTAATCGTGGAAATCACTCCGGGACCACAAGACAGTGAGTACTAGTCCACGAAACAGGCTAGAATCGGCCCAGACTGCGAGTCTTGACGACCAACACATAAGCACACCTTGGGGTCCGACAACCATGGAAATCACTTCGGGACCCCAAAACAGTGAGTAATAGTCCATGAAAGAGCCCAGAATCGGCCAAAACTGCGAGTATTGATGACCGACACGTAAGCGCACCCTGGGATTCAACAACTATGGAAATCACTTCGGGACACCAAAACGGTGAGTAATAGTCCACTAAACGGGTCAGAATTGGCCAAAACTTTGAGTGTTGACGACGGACACGTAAACTCAACCTGGGGATCGTCAATCGTGGAAATCGCTCTGTGTCCCCAAAACGGTGAGTAATAGTGCATGAAACAGACCAGAATCGGCCAAAATTGTG
>NW_021190996.1:0-1089 GCF_002162155.2 Triticum dicoccoides | reverse complement strand
CACTAGTAGTTTTAGCCAATTGTGGCCCGTTTCGTGGACTATTACTCACTGTTTCGGGGTCCCTAAGTGATTTCCATTGTTGTTGAACCCCAAGGTGCGCTTACGTGTCGGTCATCAACACTCGAACTTTTTGGCCGATTCTGGCTCGTTTCATGGACTATTACTCACAGTTTTGGGGTCCCGGAGTGATTTCCACTATTAGTGAACCCCGGGGTGCGTTTTCGTGTCTGTCATCAGCACTCGCGATTTTTGTCGATTCTGACCCGTTTTGTGGACTATTACTCACCGTTTTGGGGTCCCAAAGCGAGTTCCCTGGTTGTCAAACCCCCAAGATGTGCTTACGTGTTGGTCGTCAAGACTCATAGTTTGGACCGATTCTGGCCCGTTTCTTGGACTATTACTCAATTTTGGGGCCCCGAAGTGATTTCCACGAATGACGAACCCCGGGGGTGTGTTTACATGTCGGTCATCAACACCCACAATTTTGGCCAATTCTGGTCCATTTCATGGACTATTACTCACCATTTTGGGGTCCCAGTGCGATTTCCACGATTGATGATCCCCGGGGAGCGCTTACATGTCGGTCATCAACACTCGTAGTTTTAGCCAATTCTGGCCCATTTCGTGGACTATTACTCATTGTTTCGGGGTCCCTAAGTGATTTCCATTGTTGTTGAACCCCAAGGTGCGCTTACGTGTCGGTCATCAACACTCGCACTTTTTGGCCGATTCTGGCTCGTCTCATGGACTATTACTCACAGTTTTGGGGTCCTGGAGTGATTTCCATTATTAATGAACCCCGGGGTGCGTTTTCATGTCGGTCATCAGCACTCGTGGTTTTTGTCGATTCTGACCCATTTTGTGAACTATTACTCACTATTATGGGGTCCCAAAGCGATTTCCATGGTTGTCGAACCCCAAGATGTTCTTACGTGTTGGTCGTCAAGACTCATAGTTTGGGCCGATTTTGGCCCGTTTCATGGACTATTACTCAGTTTCGGGGCTCCGAAGTGATTTCCAGGATTGACGAAATCCGGGGTGTGTTTAAGTGTCGGTCATCAACACTCACAATTTTGGCCAATTCTGGTC
>NW_021190995.1:0-1775 GCF_002162155.2 Triticum dicoccoides | reverse complement strand
GAAAGCGTTACAACATTCCACCTTCAGAAGGGTTACAGATGGGCGGCCTTTGCCCGTTCCCAAACTTGCGAATCCGCGAAATCACCCCGCTGCGTGCCGCCTCTAGTATCATGTTGAAAAAAGATCCGTGTACACGGAGGGAGGAAGTAGAACGGACCCGGTTCCAAACATCCATTTTTACGCTTGAAAAAAAAAGAAAGGGTACAAACAAAATTACTAGTACAAACAAAAGAGTATCACTATAGATAGATGTTGAGGCCCTAGCTGCATTGATCATAGCTGGTAAATTCAAAATTATTTCTTCAGTTATGATGTAGCATTGATAGATGCCAGGGCGGCTCTCCAGGTTCGGCATTGCTTTGAAGCAACACCACTGATTTGTTTGGCTAGAGCACACTTTCTTGTCAAGAAACCGAATGAACTCCACCTTAAATCATATATTTGGCAGATCTTGTGAAAAATCAAAATCTAAATGGGTAACCATTAATATAACAGAGAGCATGCACTAAAAGAGGGCCTGGGGAAGCGGAAAGCGTTACAACATTCCACCTTCAGAAGGGTTACAGATGGGCGGCCTTTGCCCGTTCCCAAACTTGCGAATCCGCGAAATCACCCCGCTGCGTGCCGCCTCTAGTATCATGTTGAAAAAAGATCCGTGTACACGGAGGGAGGAAGTAGAACGGACCCGGTTCCAAACATCCATTTTTACGGTTGAAAAAAAAGAAAGGGTACAAACAAAATTACTAGTACAAACAAAGGAGTATCACTATAGATAGATGTTTAGGCCCTAGCTGCATTGATCATAGCTGGTAAATTCAAAATAATTTCTTCAGTTATGATGTAGCATTGATAGATGCCAGGGTGGCTCTCCAGGTTCGGCATTGCTTTGAAGCAACACCACTGATTTGTTTGGCTAGAGCACACTTTCTTGTCAAGAAACCGAATGAACTCCACCTTAAATCATATATTTGGCAGATCTTGTGAAAAATCAAAATCTAAATGGGTAACCAATAATATAATAGAGAGCGTGCACTAAAAGAGGGCCTGGGGAAGCGGAAAGCGTTACAACATTCCACCTTCAGAAGGGTTACAGATGGGCGGCCTTTGCCCGTTCCCAAACTTGCGAATCCGCAAAATCACCCCGCTGCGTGCCGCCTCTAGTATCATGTTGAAAAAAGATCCGTGTACACGGAGGGAGGAAGTAGAACGGACCCGGTTCCAAACATCCATTTTTACGGTTGAAAAAAAAGAAAGGGTACAAACAAAATTACTAGTACAAACAAAGGAGAATCACTATAGATAGATGTTGAGGCCCTAGCTGCATTGATCATAGCTGGTAAATTCAAAATAATTTCTTCAGTTATGATGTAGCATTGATAGATGCCAGGGTGGCTCTCCAGGTTCGGCATTGCTTTGAAGCAACACCACTGATTTGTTTGGCTAGAGCACACTTTCTTGTCAAGAAACCGAATGAACTCCACCTTAAATCATATATTTGGCAGATCTTGTGAAAAATCAAAATCTAAATGGGTAACCATTAATATAACAGAGAGCGTGCACTAAAAGAGGGCCTGGGGAAGCGGAAAGCGTTACAACATTCCACCTTCAGAAGGGTTACAGATGGGCGGCCTTTGCCCGTTTCCAAACTTGCGAATCCGCGAAATCACCCCGCTGCGTGCCGCCTCTAGTATCAGGTTGAAAAAAGATCCGTGTACACGGAGGGAGGAAGTAGAACGGACCCGGTTCCAAACATCCATTTTTACGGTTGAAAAAAA
>NW_021190994.1:0-1046 GCF_002162155.2 Triticum dicoccoides | reverse complement strand
ACGAATAGTAATATTATTAATGCCTCTACAATCAACACACATACGTGATGTACCATCCTTTTTCGGCACTAGAATAATAGGAACAGCACAAGGACTAAGGGATTCGCGTATATAACCTTTGTCGAGAAGCTCTTGTACTTGACGCATAATCTCCTTCGTCTCCTCTGGATTGGTACGGTATGGTGCACGGTTTGGCAGTGAAGCACCGGGAATTAAGTCAATCTGATGCTCAATCCCTCGAATAGGCGGTAATCCCGGTGGCACGTCTTGTGGAAAAACGTCAGCGAACTCCTGCAAAATGTTAGTGACAGCAGGAGGCAAAGAGGAAGGCATGTCCTCGAATGAAAATAATGCCTCTTTGCACACAAAAGCATAGCAAACAGATTTGCTGAAATCTAGCTCATCAATATCAGATTTGGTGGCAAATAAACATGCACTTTTCAATTTAATTTTAGAAGCAACACTAGATGGTTTATTATTAGGCTTCATTTGTTGCTCAAATTCTTTTGCCACAATCTGATTTTCACTCATATTCTTCTCCTGTTGTGCTTTATTAGCTCTATTAATATCATCTTTCAAAATGGAATCAGGAGTCATAGGAAGCAAAGTAATATTTCTATCCTTATGAACAAGAGTGTAGTGATTGTTTCTACCATGGTGTACATAATTTTTATCAAATTGCCATGGTCTACCAAGTAATAAGGAACATGCTTGCATAGGTACCACATCACAATCAACATAATCAGCATATGTAGAGATACTAAAATGCACACGAACAGTACGTGTTACCTTAACCTTGCCGCTGTTGTTGAACCATTGGATGTAGTAAGGATGTGGATGTGGTCTTGTGGTGAGAGAAAGCTTCTCCACCATCTCCATGCTAGCCAAGTTGTTGCAGCTCCCTCCGTCTATTATGACGCGCACAGAATGTTCCTTCACAACTCCCTTGGTATGGAACAAATTGTGCCTCTGATTTTGCTCAGCTTGTGTGACCTGCACACTCAAAACACGTTGAGCAACTAAACATTCATACCTGTCAGCGTCTT
>NW_021190993.1:0-1032 GCF_002162155.2 Triticum dicoccoides | reverse complement strand
TTATCGTCATCCTATTCCTAGGCTAGATGATATGCTTGATGAATTGAGTGGCTCTACAATATTCTCCAAAGTTGATTTGCGTAGTGGCTACCATCAAATTTGTATGAAATTGGGAGATGAATGGAAAACAACATTTAAAACTAAGTTTGGATTATATGAGTGGTTAGTCATGCCTTTTGGGTTAACTAATGCACCTAGTACTTTCATGAGATTAATGAACGAAGTTTTACGTGCTTTCATTGGACGATTTGTGGTAGTTTACTTTGATGACATATTGATTTATAGCAGATCTTTGGAAGAACATTTGGAACATTTACGTGCTGTTTTTATTGCTCTACGTGATGCACATTTGTTTGGTAACCTTGGGAAGTGCACCTTTTGCACCGACCGAGTATCTTTTCTTGGCTATGTTGTTACTCCACAGGGAATTGAAGTTGATAAAGCCAAGATTGAAGCTATTGAGAGTTGGCCGCAGCCCAAAACAGTCACACAAGTGAGGAGTTTTCTTGGCCTCGCTGGATTCTATAGGCGTTTTGTGAGAGATTTCAGCACCATTGCTGCACCTCTCAATGAGCTTACAAAGAAATATGTGCCTTTTCTTTGGGGTACCGCACAGGAAGAAGCCTTCTCGGTATTGAAAGATAAGTTGACACATGCTCCTTTACTCCAACTTCCTGATTTTAATAAGACTTTTGAGCTTGAATGTGATGCTAGTGGAATTGGATTAGGAGGTGTGTTATTACAAGATGGCAAACCTGTTGCATACTTTTCTGAAAAATTGAGTGGGCCTAGTCTGAATTATTCTACTTATGATAAAGAATTATATGCTCTTGTTCGGACTTTAGAAACATGGCAACATTATTTATGGCCCAAAGAATTTGTTATACGTTCTGATCATGAATCTTTGAAACATATTAAAAGTCAAGCTAAACTGAATCGTAGACATGCTAAATGGGTTGAATTCATTGAGACTTTCCCTTATGTCATTAAACACAAGAAGGGAAAAGAAAATGTTATTGCTGATGCATTGTC
>NW_021190992.1:0-1700 GCF_002162155.2 Triticum dicoccoides | reverse complement strand
CTGGGTACATTTGTACTCACGTTTGCCTATTTTATGTTTTTGCAGAGAGACTTCAGTCTCACTAGTATTTCCGCGTGGTCTTCGACGTTTAGCTTGTTACCTCAGCTACGATCTTGTGCCTCGGCAGGATTTGGTAGATAGTCAGGCTTCTCAGCCTTTTTCATTTATAGATGTCTGTACTCAGACATGATAGCTTCCGCTTGTGCTTGATTTGTATGCTCTGAATGTTGGGTCATGAGACCCATGTTTGTAATATCTCGCTCCTCGGAGCCTATTGAATAAATACTTGAGTCGTAGAGTCATGTTGTGATGCCATGTTGTATTTGCACATATCAAGCATATTGTGTGTATGTTATTGAAATGCTTGGTATGTGTGGGATCTGACCATCTAGTTGTTTATCTTTAGTAGCCTCTCTTACGGGGAAATGTCTCCTAGTGTTTCCGCCGAGCCATGGTAGCTTGCTACTGCTCCGGAACACTTAGGCTGGCCGGCATGTGTCCTTCTTCGTTCCTGTGTCTGTCCCTTCGGGGAAATGTCACGCTTTGAGTACCGGAGTCCTGTTAGCCCGCTACAGCCCGGTTTACCGGAGTCCTGCTAGCCCAGTGCTACAGCCCGGACCCACTTGCTGATGACCGACACGTTCGAAGCTGGGTCATGGATGCCTGTCCCTGTAAGTCTGTGCCACTTTGGGTTTACGACTAGTCATGTCAGCCCGGGCTCTTTATCATATGGATGCTAGCGACACTATCATATACGTGAGCCAAAATGCGCAAACGGTCCCGGGCAAAGGTAAGGCGACACCGTGGGGATACCGTGCGTGAGGCCGCAAAGTGATATGAGGTGTTACCGGCTAGATTGATGTGACATCGAGTCGGGGTCCTGACAGCGTTGGTATCAAAGCTTGACTGCCTGTAGGATTACCAAGCCAAACTGGTCGAAGTTGAGTCTAGAAATTCTTTAGTTATATAAGGGAATTGATTGTGGGATGGAACGTAAGGCTCTTTTTACTCCTTATACCTCATGCCCTTCTGATCTGAGTCATCTTATCTTTCCTGCGGGGATTAAGAACTAGGCTATCTCTTCTTTCTATTAGGATCACGTGTTACTAATCAGTAGACTTATAAGATTGTTGGATTTAAGTCTCAGTTCAGTTCCTACTACTTCCGTATGTTAATTTTTGATCTCGGAACCTTGATATTGTGCTTCTGAGTGGTTATGCCACCATTTTTGTGATTGTCTCAAATCTTTTTGAGCAATTATAGCCGTTATGCTGTCCGAGTCATCCCAGGTTTCTAAATAGTCCGATGCATTTGCAAATCCCTTCCTTCTGTTTCCGATGTTCCCATGGGCCAGATTAACCACACTAATCGGTGTGTTGAGGTAATTATTGCCTCGACATATATGTTGGAATTATTATTATGACCCTAAGTGCTTAGGGGATCATCTAGTGGTCTAGCCATGATTTGTGTCCTAGTGTGATGATTCTGGCCATCATTCTCGAAAGCATCCCGTGATGCTACCTAGTAGTAGGTATTCTACTCCTTGGGTTTTGAACCCGAGATTCACTCTACTTAAATCATGTTGATAGTGTTGCTCGTTCCTTTAGGTTATTAGTAACCTTTGCATTAGTCCTCGATGTTCGTGGTATTCCTTTCCTCCAAATACTATGAACCGCTTATGGCAGATGTTCCTCGCTGAT
>NW_021190991.1:0-3145 GCF_002162155.2 Triticum dicoccoides | reverse complement strand
GACATTTATGCATGGTTGATATATTACAAGTGTGACATAAAGGTCCCAGCACGTGTAGTTTCTAATTAGCATGGCCATTTTTAATCTTTTGTTTCATTTCATATAGTTGAAGATTTGATAATTCAAAATCCAAATCACAACAAGTTTTTTCAATATTTTTTTGCATCGTGACAATTTTTTTCATTGGACTTTGAACATAATGGAAGTTCATAATTAATACTCCAAAATAGATTTGTTTTCCCAAATCTTTCAAATCAAACGTACCCACCATTAAGTGGTCTCGCCTAGCCTTCAACATTGCTTTAACCACATGCCCATTTTCCTAATGTCTAACTAATTACATTGATATTGCTTTCTTATAGGGACTTCATGCATAATGTTTAATAAGGTTTATTAATTGAACTATTACTCATGGTTCTACGCCATGTTTTTTAAAGGAGTGAATTAACAGAATTATTATTTACTGAAATGTAATATTGTCAATCAGCGGCTAAGATATAATAATAGGTCTTACCTACGTAGAGAAAATTAGGTAGGGTTTCACATGTGTTTCCCATTTGTTGATTCACGTTGTGGTTTTTTTCAATGTCATGATAATAAGTATGAATAATTGACTTGTGAATTTATGATGCTTGTAGGGAGTAACGAACAATGTTTTTTTTGCTATGGCACATAACAAATAGGTATATCTACCATGCACCTTAAATTATTTAGGTACAACAAGATAGACGTGATTGCTTGCTATGGATGCATTTGTCAACATTTCACTTACTATATTTATTAACAGGTACAAAATTGTGAAGGGCTTAGGGTCCGCACTTCGTTATCTCCATCACGAGTGCAATCCATGCATTTTGCGTCGAGATATCAAGCCAGACAACATACTCCTGGATAATGATTTCAATGCCAAGCTTGCTGACTTCGGGCTATCGATGGTTACCAGCAAAAAGGGAGCAAAAGTACTCACATTCCCCGAGGGACCGATATGATACATGAATCCACAGCTCATGAAAAGAGAACTTTTAGAGCTTAACCATAAGTCGGACGTGTACATGTTTGGAGTCGTCCTACTAGAGGTTGCATGTAAGGGGAAATCAAGGGAGAATGTCTGGCAGATGCGTGGTGGTAGTGCGCAGCAGGTTCAAGTGGATGGTATAGCTGACGACAGGTTACTTGCCTTCGACTCTAGGGAGATGGAGCGTGTGGTTGTCCTTGGCCTCCAGTGCTCTCACCCAGTAGAGGCACACCGACCTTCCATGGAAGATGCAATGAAATTCCTCGAGGACGGCATAGAGTTGCCTGCCACAACGGGAGAGGGCCGCAACAATGTGTCTTGCACTGTAAACGAGGAGGCACCTATGATGCCACATGGTGTTGTATCTTCTTGTCAGATATCCTGAGCTGCAGGATTAGACATGGGTCGTAACTTGATTGTGCATCATCAAGCGTGGATGCTCCAACATATATATCCTTATGCTGATATGCATATGCATCTCATATGGTTTATAGATTTATGTTTGGTTTTTAAGTTTATTACCACTGTAATTTGGGCATTCATCGGCATGATGTTTGCCATATATAGTCTTTCAGGGTCTTTATGCCATCATGCATATTTACCCTCCACTAATAGTGGTTATTCGTGTAAAAGAAACTTCCAACAAGGCTTTATTTATGTATTTAGTTTTATCAGTTCAAGAGCATTATTTCTCACGAAATACCTTGTCTTCCTCATTTTGTTTTTGTATCTGATCCTCAAAAAACAAACTAATCGTATCTAACTCACATTAATAACAATCTCCAAACATTAGACCAATGGTAGTGCATATACCAAGTTCTTTAGATTCTCACATTCATGTGATCTAAACATCCCGGAAAATACATCCATTGATAAATTATTCATCCACGAGTCCCAAATAGTTCAAGTAGCCGGATACCATAGTACTTGTTAGTAATCTTGCTCGTGAGTTGGTAAATCAGTCAGGCTACCCAGGTATGAAGCCCTTCCGCCATGCCAACCGCGCATGGACGCCATGTGCACATCCTCTCCCGGTCGTCCGAAGTTGTAGCCGACGGCGATGCACTCCAGGACCAGGCAGCCGTGCGAGCGCATCGAGGGAAGGGAAGGCGCCACCGCTGAGACTACCCACAGTGGGAGTAACATAGGTAGTAACATCACACATATCTAGATAAAATAGATGATGTGACAAGCAATAAATGAAGAAAGAGAGGGAAGTGGTAACATAGCTAGTTAGACTACCCAGAGTGGGAGTAATATAGGTTGTAACATCACACATATCTAGATAAAATATATGATGTGGCAAGCAATAAATGAAGAAAGAGAGGCATGTGATAACATAGCTAGCTACTCGTAGTATGAGTAACATCACACATATCACGACAAGATGAGTCTATAGCCTAATAAATAAAGTGTTGCATGTTACGACACCTATGTTACTCCCCACTATAGAGGTAGTAACATAGAGTAGTAACATAGGCATGTTACTACCCTATGTTAGTATCCATTATGGCTAGTCTTACTAGTAGTATGAGTAACATCACACATATCAAGGCAAGATGACTCTATAGCCTAATAAATAAAGTGTTGCATGTTAACACACATATATTACTCCCCACTGTAGAGGTTGTAACATAGACTAGTAACATATGCATGTTACTAATCTCTGTTACTAACCATTGAGAAATTTCATCGTTTTAGGGTTCGCTGCTCGGTTTGGAACTTTTAAAGCACCAGAAGGGTTATTTAGGCTAGGTCGGGCCACGAGTTTAAATAGGGCTGAAATTCTTTTGACCAGCCTCGACCGTCTCCGACAGTCACCCGCAGACACTCCCGATGAAGTCTGACCCTGACCCCTGCGTCGACATGACCAGCATGGTGATGGATAGGTAAAGGAAAGCATAGGAATCAGACTACTGATTCCTAGCCTCCCATCAGACCAGCGTGCAGCCGTTGGATCACAACCTGGTGGACCGTTGGATAGTACTGAGTTATTTGGAAGCAAGTTTGTTGAGATATGGAAGCACGTTATATGGGGAAACAGATACCAGATATTTAGGAAATTAACCGAGGTGTTTCAGGAAACTAATTAGGTGGGAATTAATGTAGCGTAGAGACTTTCCAAAAGCA
>NW_021190990.1:0-976 GCF_002162155.2 Triticum dicoccoides | reverse complement strand
ACCTGCTTTATATATTGAATGGGAGTTCGACATAAAAAATATATTTGCTTCCCATAATTTCAATGAACATAAAAAGGTTAAGGTTGCGGTTGGTTCTTTCACTGGTTATGCTTTGGTTTGGTGGAGTGAATATTGTCGGTTACACCCTGATTATATACCTACTACTTGGGATGATTTGAAACTTGCCATGCGACATACTTTCGTCCCTGCTTATTATACTCGTGACATGATTAAGAAGTTGCAACACTTAAAACAAGGTAGTGAAACTGTAACAAAATATTATGATGATTTACAAACTACCTTGTTGCATTCCTCTTTAGAAGAAAGTGAAGATGATTTTATGGATAGATTTTGGGGAGGATTAAACCGTGATATTCAAGAGATATTAATTCATGAAGAGTGTTATCCTATGGACCATTTGTTTCATCTTGCTTGCAAAGCTGAACAGAAAATAAAACGACGTGTTGGCCACGAGGAGAACAAGCGCACGGTGCACATTCCAAGAGTCGATATGATTGTTCCTTCAACTACTAGGCATACTATGACAACCACATCCGTTTTTGTCAGGACTACATCACCTCCACCATGTGACACATCGCCCCCGAGAGTGGCTACATCATCTGAGTTGATCATAAGAGGTAATGACAAAGGTACTGATCTTCCATCTCTACATGAGAATGATGAATGCCTTGTCAATTTGAATGCACCATCTGATGAGCTACCCACTACTTTGATCACACCACCTATTTTAGAGGACTACGTTGATAATTTGACTTTGCCATGTGATCAAACAACTGAAATACCAACAATTTTGAGTGCACCCATTGAATTAACTATTGATGCAAAAGAACCAATGTTTAATCATTTTGATATGACGTCTAATCTTGGTGATGATTCTGTGTTGAATGACTTATTGCATGTTTGCTTATTTAAGCATGTTGTAGCATGTAAATTTGATGCAAGTAAGGTTTATTCA
>NW_021190989.1:0-1719 GCF_002162155.2 Triticum dicoccoides | reverse complement strand
TCCAGAAGAGCTCCCAGGAATGCCTCCGCACCGGCCAGTTGAATTTGTTATTGAACTTGAGCCCGGTACGGAACCTGTGTGCAAACGTCCTTACAAGCTCGGCCCCGAAGAGTTGAAGGAGTTGAAGAAACAACTCGATGAGCAAGAAAGATTGGGTCTCATTCGGCCTAGTACTTCTCCGTGGGGTTGTGGTGTTCTTTTTGTGAAGAAGAAGGATGGATCGAGTCGACTTTGTGTTGATTACCGTCCAGTAAACAAGAAGACCATCAAGAACAAATACCCACTTCCCAACATCAATGAGCTGTTCGAACAACTCAAGGGTGCTCAAGTATTCTCCAAGCTTGATCTCCGTATGGGTTATCATCAGATTCGTATTCGTGAGCAAGATATTCCCAAGACGGCGTTCAGAACAAGTTTTGGTTCATATGAATACACCGTCATGTCTTTTGGCCTCGCCAACGCTCCTCCTACGTTCTCTCGCATGATGAACTTCATCTTCAACCCCTACACCAATGAATTCGTTCTGGTCTATCTCGATGACATTCTGGTTTTCTCGAAGAACAAGAAAGATCATGCCAAGCACTTGCGTTTGGTTCTTGACAAGCTCAGAGAACATCAGTTCTACGCCAAGTTCTCCAAGTGTGAATTTTGGCTCGATGAGGTTCTTTATCTTGGTCATATCATCTCTGCCAAGGGCATTTCCGTGAATCCTGAGAAGGTGTCTGCAATTGTGAATTGGGAACCTCCTCAGAACGTGAAGCAACTCCGCAGTTTCCTCGGTCTCGCAAGCTATTGCAGAAGATTCGTTGAAAACTTTTCTAAGATCGCCAAGCCTCTCTCAAATCTTCTTCAGAAGCACGTCAAGTACGTTTGGTCTCCGGAGTGTGATATTGCTTTCAACTCTTTGAAAGAGAAATTGATCACTGCTCCAGTTCTGACTCCGCCTGATGAAACCAAGCCGTATGAGGTCTTTTGTGATGCCTCTCTCCAAGGTCTCGGTGCTGTACTGATGCAAAAGAAGAAAGTTGTTGCTTATACCTCTCGCCAGTTGAAACCTAATGAGAAGAACTACCCCACTCATGATCTCGAGTTGGCGGCAGTTGTGCATGCTTTGTTGACTTGGAGACATCTTCTATTGGGAAGGAAAGTGGACATTTTCACTGATCACAAGAGTCTCAAGTACATCTTCACTCAGCCTAATCTCAACCTCAGGCAGACTCGATGGGTCGAAATGATTCAAGAGTACAATCCGAGTATCGAGTATACTCCAGGCAAGGCTAATGTGATTGCTAACGCTTTGAGCAGAAAAGCATATTGCAACAGTCTGATTCTCAAGCCTTATCAACCCGAGCTTTGTGAAGCTTTCCGCAAGCTTAATCTGCAAGTTGTTCCTCAAGGTTTCCTCGCCAACCTTCAAGTTTCTCCTACCTTGGAAGACCAGATTCGCCAAGCCCAACTTCTTGATGCTATGGTGAAGAAGGTGAAGATTGGTATTGCAAAGAGTCAGTCCAAGTACAAGTGCTACCGACTTGATGACAAGGACACTCTCTTCTTCGAGGATCGAATTGTTGTGCCCAAAGGTGAACTTCGTAAGGTGATCATGAACGAGGCTCACAACTCTCTCCTCTCCATCCACCCTGGTAGTACGAAGATGTATCAGGATCTCAAGCAAACTTATTGGTGGACTCGAATGAAGCGCGAGATCGCTCAATTCGTGAA
>NW_021190988.1:0-2073 GCF_002162155.2 Triticum dicoccoides | reverse complement strand
AGCGCCCTCCTCAGGCAGGGCTCGGGGGCTCTCCCCTGGAGGGCCGCCGACCTTGCCAAGGTTATGAGGGAGGCGCTTGGGCACCACGTGGAGGCGTGTTTCGAAGCACGTTTCCCTCAAGAAGGAGCAAGGCAAGGAGGGACGAACCCTCAGGAGTTCGTTAGCAAGGCCATTCGGGAATTACAGGAGTCAAGGGTCATGAGAGGCAGCCGCCGCCTACCCGCTGTGGCCCCCCATCCAGGCGAGGATGGTGGGCTGCGCGTCTGCATCGACATACCAGGGCTCACCCGAGCCGCGTCTCAAGAGTGCCTCTGGCCCTCGCGAGTGGGACGTTGCGAGGGTCCGCCCACAGCTACATGCGCATGCCTTACGGCTTGCCGAATGCGGCTGCTGCGCACCAGCGTCTCATGTGGGCCATCCTGGAGGCTCAAGAGGTCAGGCACTCCGCAGCTCTGGCGGAGATGGAGATGGCCCGCGAGGAGCCGCCAGCGCCTCCGGAGCCTCCTGAGGCCCCTAGGCCTGGGTGCTCGTGAGGATCGGCTCCCGCAGCCACCGAGTCTGCTACACCAACACCCCTTCATCCCCAACATCATCAGGTGACATCTTTCAAGTTTCATTTCAGCCTGGGAGCGCCCTCAGGGCCCATTATTCCCAGGCCGCGTGGGTCCGTCCCTGCGGCGTGTATCCCCTTTATTTCATGTTCTTACCTTACCTTATTGGGGGCGCCCCTCGGGCAGCATCATCCCCAAGTCGCTCGGGCCTGACCCAGCGGCGTGTACCTGTCACATCCCTAGTTCTGACAATGCCTAGTGCTTGCATTAGAGTGTTGCATCATGTTTAAATTTCATTTAAACCTGAAATGGGGATTGACTAAGCCCTAGCACCAAATGAATTCAACTAGGGTCAAAATAAAACCTTTTTTTTCATTGAACCCAAAATGTCCTCTAAAAATGTTCAACATTTCTGGTTTGAGGTGGAGGCATCTACCAAAAATGGTTTATATTTTTGCAGGACATATTTGGTCACTGAATTAAATCATATAGTATTTTCTTTGAGCTTTTAAATGCTATTAAATATTTTAAATGCTCAAATAATCATAAACTAAAATGTTTACTGTTGGATATATTCTAAACAGTAGCCATGATTAGTTTCATGATTTTTGAAAGTGTCTGAGTATTTTTAATAAAGCCCTAAATTTACAGAATAATAGAAAACTGAGATATTAGAAAAAGGGAGATAGAGAGAGAGGATACCTGGCCACTTACCCAGCCCAGCAGTGCGGCCCACTGGCCCAACTGCCAGTCGTCGTCTCCACCGCGCCAGTCGGATGCCCAGCGCGTGCCCGACGCGCGCGCACGGCCGTGCTGCCACGCCACCTGCCTGCCTGCTTGCGTCCTCGGGACAGCGCAACGCCGCGGGTCTTCCTCCTCGGTGCCGTCCCGATTGATCCGGCCTCTCATTCCTTCCCCCTGCTCTCTCCCTCGCCGTTTCCCCATCTCACCGAATGCGCCCGCCGCCACCGACGAGCACCACCGCAGCCACCGTGCCCCCCCACGCCTCACCGACGCCCAGGGAGCTCCGCCCCGACCCCCTCTTCCTCCCCACCGAACCACGTCCCTCCGGAAGCCCTGCAGCGTCGCCCTCAAGCTCGCCCCCAACCTTCGGCCGCCGGAGAACTTTCGAGGATTCGCGAGCTCCGGTGCCTCCCCGAGCTCGCCGAGGCCACCGCTGCACCCGCTGTGAGCTCCTGCTCCCAACCCCTCTCTCCCCGCCGTCTAATCCCTCCTCTATCCCCCCTGGCCACCGCGGCGGAAGCTCACCGCCGTCACGCCTGTCGCCGCCGTCGTTGCAGGTCACCGAACTCGCGTCCGGCACGACCTCGAGCTCGTGGATCTCCCAGGAGCCGCCCAGCCTCTCAGCTCGCTCGCTCGCCAAGCGTAGCCCCGTGCCCGTGCTGGCCCGAACTCCGGTCGCCGCCGCGGGCCCCGTTCCGGTGAGCTCGGGCCACCTCAGCCCCTGCCGTTTGCACAAATGGATGCGGGCAACTCCCAGCTACGCGTAGAGCCCCTCAGT
>NW_021190987.1:0-1381 GCF_002162155.2 Triticum dicoccoides | reverse complement strand
GAAGGAGGATGAGGCAGATTTTCATTCCTGCCTTCACTGCCTTCGGCCTGCTCTTGAGAAGCAGGGTTAGCGCGCGTGTTGACCATCCTAGGTAAACAAGACAATGATTTAGTCAGAATGATAAAATTCCGACATAGGATAAAAATGTAAGGAATAACTCGAAATGCAAGATGATCATCCGTATGACATGGTAGATACAGAAACTGCTTCTTTATTCCATCGTCATACACACCATACAGGGTTTAGTACAAGACCAAACAAAGTACTATTACGGTGAAAAGAGGATTACATCTCATCGGAGGCATTCCAAGCTCCTATACATTATTTTTCTACACCTCCGGAAAGAGTACAAACTAGGTCATATCCCACGAGTCACGCGGGACGATAGACGACACAGCTAGTGCGAACTAGTGATACTACCACTAACTCAGACCGATCCGTAGTAGTCCTCGCAGAAGTCACCTCCATAGCCTGGAAGATCAACATGATCATCCGGAAACAGACGATCTCGCGGAGCCTGTGGACCATAGGGGCTAGGATGAGGCCTTGGACCAACAGACGGTGGCCTGCGGGGACCGCGAGGTGGGGTGATGCCTCCTACATCACGCCAAACCATCACGTCTGGCAGAGCAGATCTCATAGGATAGAGGTCGCGCATATCTGAATATCCAGCTTGCACCGCCGGTGCGAACCGAGTCAAAGTGGCCCAGTGGTCAGCACGGGTATTGAAGAGCTCTAACCTTAAGGCCCGATTTTCACGGTCCTTATCCTCGAGCATCTCAGCAGTGGTGCGAGTCCGTGAATCCTCCTGAGTGGGGTCAGCATAGATAGCTTGGAGATACCCTTGTGCTCCCGGAAGTGATCCTGGCATATACCGGAAATCAGAGTCCCGAAATAGACCAGATCTGACTCGCATAATGGTCATCATAGAGTAGGCAGCGTCCTGCACAGCCATCTCAATAGTAACCCCGAGTCCATAGGAGCAGTGAAGAGGCTCGGTGGATCCAGGATAAGATGGAAATATCCTGACAGTGCAGAGATACTGGCTTTGATTAAAGTCTCGGAATTGCTCTTCGACCGTGTACTCGGGATACCAGCGGTATCCAGCCTCAGTCATTACCCTGACCAACTTGGCAGTATGGCCGGGTACATCTAGGCATCGAGTCAGGCGAACCACTTGATTGAGGTCGCGAGTGGCCATCTGAAAGCACAATCATAATGCAAAGGCATTAGAATTTCTAGCAAAATTTCGGCAGCATAACAGCTGTAAATGCTCAAGAAGGATTTTGAGACATTTGACAAAGGATTTCGTACGCACTCAACATCATCATATCAAAGTTCTGAATCCATTCTAACAACATAATGTGGTAGTAGAACTGAA
>NW_021190986.1:0-1005 GCF_002162155.2 Triticum dicoccoides | reverse complement strand
TTTCCTACCTCGTGCACCTATTGATTTGTTGCCTCTTCCATCTTCGGAGAAGGTTAATTTTGATGCTAAACAACGTGCTGAATTGATTTTAAAAATGCATGAGTTAACTAAGGAAAACATTGAGCGTATGAATGCTAAATATAAACTTGCTGGAGATAAGGGTAGAAAACATGTTGTGTTTGCACCTGGAGATCTTGTTTGGTTACATTTGCGTAAGGATAGATTTCCTGATTTGCGCAAATCAAAGCTAATGCCACGTGCTGATGGTCCCTTTAAGGTGTTAGAGAAAATAAATGATAATGCATATAAACTTGAGTTGCCTGCAGATTTTGGGGTTAGTCCCACTTTTAACATTGCAGATTTGAAGCATTATGTGGGTGAGGAAGATGAACTTCCGTCGAGGATGACTTCATTTCAAGAAGGGGAGGATGATGAGGACATCAATACAATTGTTACACCCACAGCCCCTGCTGCTATACGTACTGGACCAATTACTAGAGCTCGTGCATGCCAACTAAATTATCAGGTACTTTCGTTTCTTGGTAATGATTCTAATGTTCATGAGAATATGATGCTGCCTAAATTGGATACATTTGTTTTGCTTACAAATGAAGGGCCTAGCTTGGAGAAGGATGAACATTGGAGCAAGAACAAGCATGGAGATGATGACATGCGCAAGGGGAACAAGAACGGAGTTACAAGTGATGATTTCAGGACTTTGAAGCCACCATAATGTGTGCATGAAGCCTTGGACGAAATATACAAGATGCCACTTCATAAATTTCGTCCCGAGGCTATTTTAGGTGTTGCGTCACCTTATTATTGGGCCAGGCCCATGTAATTTCGAAATACATAAGTATAGGCTATTTTTAGAGTCCGTATGTGTGGGGAAACAAGAGATAGGGTTGATTTCGGACCCCTCCACCAAGGGCCACGAAATCCACCCCCTCTTCCTCCATATATACAGCCCTTAGGGCATCGTTTAGACCTTGGGTTTTGTTTAGA
>NW_021190985.1:0-1232 GCF_002162155.2 Triticum dicoccoides | reverse complement strand
GCAATAATCAATTCAAAGATGCAATGTTGAATAAACGCTCAACGACGGTACTGTGCTGGTCCTAGGCTAGACCGGACTAGAGACGCGAGCCTAGAACACTAATGAGGTCACGGCGTAGCACAACTAGCATCAATGAAGGATACTAAGTAGCTCTTGACAGCAAGATATAAGTGAAGATCACAACGGCAGTGAAGATAATGATGAAAAACAACTGCCAAGCAGGATATACAACAACTCTCTCTCCAACTTTCCTCTTGAAAAGTTTGAGACAATTTTCTGATAAATTCTTTCAAAGAATGCTACTAACTCAAGCTTTCCAATGCAAAAAGAATCACTCAATTCCGAGTTGATATGAGGAGTCAAAGAATTCTAAAACTGGCCTGAAAAATTGGAACAAGCTGTGTTCATGAACTTCGGAGGGCAAAAAAACCTATTTAGAAGCCGATTTTGAGGTGTCAAATATTGAACAAGCTTCTGCAACTATTTAGATGCGGCTCGTCGCTAGCTTCAATTTGAGTACTCACGGAGCCAAAACGGACTTCGTATGAGGAAGATACACCTGTTTTACTGAACAGTGCACAAAACAGATTCCGAATTCAGGTACGAGATTGATTCTAAATAGATCCAATTTTTTTTCTTCTCTCTTTTTTTCTCACGCTTTTTTTTTTCTTTTTCTTCTCTCTCTTTATCTTTTTTTTCCTTTTTTCTCTTTTTTTTCTCTATCTTCTTTTTTTTTCTTTCCAAGACAAACTAGATAAGATGCAGATTGGATCAGGCGAAGATGTGAATGACCTCAACTATGATTATGACAATGAACAGTGCGTAGCATGTGGTGGAAATTAATAGATGGGATGGTGGACAGCGGAAGGGATAATGATGCAGCGGCGGCGTGACTAATGTGAACAGAACTCGAAACTCTAAAGGAACTAGACGCTAAGACCAGCAACTGACACGACGATGCAACCGATAATTCAACTATGCAAGCAATGAATAGAAAATTGCAAAGGCTCAAACTGTCTTGGATAAAGGATGAACAGATCTAACTTTTTTTGTGTGGCTTTTTCTTGGACAATAGGTAAGAAAATAAATCTAATCTAGGAAAACTGGAAATTCTCACCGGGCAACCTGAAAACTGATACCACTTGATAGAGGCGGGGTGTCCCGATCTTTCGATGAGATGATAACTATCGATTTGGTGAAGATGACTTTGAAGATCCGACTACAAACGTGCA
>NW_021190984.1:0-1221 GCF_002162155.2 Triticum dicoccoides | reverse complement strand
GTAATAACACACCTCCTAATCCAATTCCACTAGCATCACATTCAAGCTCAAAAGTCTTATTAAAATCAGGAAGTTGGAGTAAAGGAGCATGTGTCAACTTATCTTTCAATACCGTGAAGGCTTCTTCCTGTGCGGTACCCCAAAGAAAAGGCACATCTTTCTTTGTAAGCTCATTGAGAGGTGCAGCAATGGTGCTGAAATCTCTCACAAAACACCTATAGAATCCAGCGAGGCCAAGAAAACTCCTCACTTGTGTGACCGTTTTGGGCTGCGGCCAACTCTCAATAGCTTCAATCTTGGCTTTATCAACTTCAATTCCCTGTGGAGTAACAACATAGCCAAGAAAAGATACTCGGTCGGTGCAAAAGGTGCACTTCCCAAGGTTACCAAACAAACGTGCATCATGTAGAGCAATAAAAACAGCACGTAAATGTTCCAAATGTTCCTCCAAAGAACTGCTATAAATCAATATGTCATCAAAGTAAACTACCACAAATCGTCCAATGAAAGCACGTAAAACTTTGTTCATTAATCTCATGAAAGTACTAGGTGCATTAGTTAACCCAAAAGGCATGACTAACCACTCATATAATCAAAACTTAGTTTTAAATGCTGTTTTCCATTCATCTCCCAATTTCATACGAATTTGATGGTAGCCACTACGCAAATCAACTTTGGAGAATATTGTAGAGCCACTCAATTCATCAAGCATATCATCTAGCCTAGGAATAGGATGACGATAACGAATAGTAATATTATTAATGCCTCTATAATCAACACACATACGTGATGTACCATCCTTTTTCGGCACTAGAATAATAGGAACAGCACAAGGACTAAGGGATTCGCGTATATAACCTTTGTCGAGAAGCTCTTGTACTTGACGCATAATCTCCTTCGTCTCCTCTGGATTGGTACGGTATGGTGCACGGTTTGGCAGTGAAGCACTGGGAATTAAGTCAATCTGATGCTCAATCCCTCGAATAGGCGGTAATCCCGGTGGCACGTCTTGTGGAAAAACGTCAGCGAACTCCTGCAAAATGTTAGTGACAGCAGGAGGCAAAGAGGAAGGCACGTCCTCGAATGAAAATAATGCCTCTTTGCACACAAAAGCATAGCAAACAGATTTGCTGAAATCTAGCTCATCAATATCAGATTTGGTGGCAAATAAACATGCACTTTTCAATTTAATTTCAGAAGCAACACTAGATGGTTTATTAT
>NW_021190983.1:0-1194 GCF_002162155.2 Triticum dicoccoides | reverse complement strand
CCAAAATCTGCAGGCAGCTCAAGTTTATATGCATTATCATTTATTTTCTCTAACACCTTAAAGGGACCATCAGCACGTGGCATTAACTTTGATTTGCGCAAATCAGGAAATCTATCCTTACGCAAATGTAACCAAACAAGATCTCCAGGTGCAAACACAACATGTTTTCTACCCTTATCTCCAGCAAGTTTATATTTAGCATTCATGCGCTCAATGTTTTCCTTAGTTAACTCATGCATTTTTAAAATCAATTCAGCACGTTGTTTAGCATCAAAATTAACCTTCTCCGAAGATGGAAGAGGCAACAAATCAATAGGTGCATGAGGTAGGAAACCATACACAACTTCAAAAGGGCACATCTTAGTAGTAGAATGCAATGAACGATTATAAGCAAATTCAATATGAGGCAAGCATTCCTCCCACATTTTCTTATTATTCTTCATAACAGCCCTAAGCATAGTAGACAACGTTCTATTGACTACTTCAGTTTGTCCACCAGTTTGGGGGTGACAAGTAGTACTAAAAAGCAGTTTAGTCCCCAACTTAGCCCATAAACATCTCCAAAAGTGGCTAAGAAATTTAGTATCACGATCTGAAACAATAGTATTTGGCACACCATGCAAGCGAATAATTTCACGAAAGAACAAATCAGCAACATTAACAACATCATCGCTTTTATGACATGGTATAAAGTGTGCCATTTTCGAGAATCTATCCACGACAACAAATATGCTATCCCTCCCCTTCTTTGTTCGAGGTAAACCTAAAACGAAGTCCATAGATATATCCTCCCAAGGAACACTAGGTACAGGCAAAGGCATATATAAACCATGAGGATTGAGTCGTGACTTAGCTTTTTGACATGTAGTGCAGCGAGCAATAAAACGCTCAACATCCCGTCTCATCTTTGGCCAAAAGAAATGTGTAGCAAGTACGTCCTCCGTCTTCTTCACGCCAAAGTGTCCCATTAATCCTCCTCCATGCGCCTCCTGCAACAACAAAAGACGAACGGAGCTAGCTGGAATGCATAGCTTGTTAGCACGAAACACAAATCCATCATTAACAACAAACTTGTTCCACATTCTTCCTTCTTTACAATTCTGCATTACATCTTTAAAATCAGCATCATGCACATATTGATCTTTGATGGTCTCCAAACCAAATATTTTGAAGTCAAGTTGTGAAAGCATAGTA
>NW_021190982.1:0-1675 GCF_002162155.2 Triticum dicoccoides | reverse complement strand
CAGTAGTTTCGATAGGGTGATGCGCGAGACCGCAAGTATCAGAAGAGATCGCACTTGAAGTGTTTAGCCAGGTTTGGGCCATTATCGTAGAGATAAGAGCATCTAAGGCTGGCCTTGGCAAATCCGACCCCATATACGTCTGTGGATGCGCCAGGGCTCGCCCGCGAACGTGCCCGGACGGACCATCATATTGGCTGCCGATCATCGAACTCATGATAGACAACGGATAAAGCAGAGGTGGCAAAGCTAGCAAGGGTGCAGCCGTGCAGGGTGAGTGGAGGTGGGAGGCTGTTCCGCACGGGATCAATCAGTTTCTCGTTTCATTTCCATCTATGAATGACCTGAACCGTATTGCTGATGTTGAGTTCCAGATTACATCTCATGGGGTTACTATTTCCTTCAGTGAGTGGAAAGATGATGATATACCATCCTACTTCGCTCTTGACTCTGTCTGGGTTCACGTCTATGGTGTTCGACATGGACTCATGAATTTTATGAGGCTATGGGCTATTGGTTCTGTCATTGGCTTAACTCAAGACGTCGATCTGACTTATTTGCGCCGCAAAGGAGTCATCCGTATCCAAGTTGCAGTGGTCAACAAGGACATATTCAAAAACCATGATGCAGACTCTATACAGGGACGTCGTGGACGAAGGAGTCGTCATGGCCAAGGCAACCGATGACGAGCCATCGAGGCGTGGTGCCGGGATGCACGCTGCTATACAGGGACGTCGTCGTGCTGACTGTACAAAAGATGAGACAAGGATCGGGCACTCTTCGCGTGCGACGACACCCAGACCGGCCTTGGGCGGGGCTGGGATCGCCGTGCGACGACAAGGATCGGGCACTCTTCGCGTCGGCAACCACCGTGGCCGTGCGCAGCGGGTGACAAGCCACCTTCTGGCGCTGCAATTGGCTTGGCGGTCACCCGCTCAAGCTCCAATTCCCGGACATATTCAAGCGATCCATTCGCAAGAACCGGAGTGTTGCCGACGCGCTTCTTGGGGATAGATGGATACTCGACCTTCAACTCGGCGAAATCAACGACACAATCATGCTGCAGTGCATCCATCTGGCTAGGGCGATTAGAGAGGCAAAAATCACGCTGCAGCCGGACATCACCGACGAGATCGCCTGGACGGGGGGCGACGGTAGCTCTGAATACTCCGCCAGCTCCGCCTACACCATCCAGTTCTCCGACTGCCCCACGACCTGTTTCAAGCCACTGATCTGGAAGACGTGGGCACCGGGGCATGTCAAGATGTTCTGCTGGCTTCTCCACCAAGATAAGCTGTGGTGCAATGACCGGCTTCAACGTCGAGGATGGGAGAACGGATACTTCTGCGCCCTGTGCTCCAGAAGCCTAGAATCATCGGTGCACTTATTCTGGGAATGCCCATTCGCGTGGAGGGTTTGGACGCAGGCGGCGTCCTGGAGAAGTTGCGAGGCTCTAAGGCCAGATGTGGCAATGAGCGGGAGATCCACCACTGAGATCGTAACCTCCCTGGTGCTTCGGTCTCCTCCGGCCGCTCCGCGAGGGGTGCAATCCTTGATGGGAATGACTCTCTGGCGAATTTGGCTTAAATGCAACGCATGCACTTTCGGAGGCGTCACGCCACGAGTTTCAGATGTAATC
Source organism: Triticum dicoccoides (assembly GCF_002162155.2). Taxonomy (NCBI): domain Eukaryota; kingdom Viridiplantae; phylum Streptophyta; class Magnoliopsida; order Poales; family Poaceae; genus Triticum; species Triticum dicoccoides. Next base: position 39 of record NW_021190982.1, on the reverse strand, counting down.
ATCGAGATTAGGAGCGACCTGGAGCAATGGCGCTTGGCC
>NW_021190981.1:0-664 GCF_002162155.2 Triticum dicoccoides | reverse complement strand
CCCCCCTAGTAGATCTCATCTACTAGGGCCGGCGCCCCCCCTGGCACCCCTATATATAGTGGGGGAGAGGAGGGACTTGATACACCAGCCCCTGGCGCCTCCATCTCCCCCCGTTACGTCTCTCCCTCGTAGTCTCGGCGAAGCCCTGCTGCTATGACGCCCTGCATCCACCACCACGCCGTCGTGCTGCTGGATCTTCATCAACCTCTCATTCCCCCTTGCTGGATCAAGAAGGAGGAGACGTCTCCCGTCCCGTACGTGTGTTGAACGCGGAGGTGCCGTCCGTTCGGCGCTGGTCATCGGTGATTTGGATCACGTCGAGTACGACTACATCATCACCTTGCAAGCTTCCGCACGCGATCTACAAGTGGTATGTAGATGCAAACTCTCTCCCTTGACTCGTTGCTTAGATGAACTCATAGATGGATCTTGGTGAAACCGTAGGAAAAATTTTAATTTTCTGCAACGTTCCCCAACAGTGGCATCATGAGCTAGGTCTATGCGTAGTTCTCTTTGCACGAGTAGAACACAATTTTGTTGTGGGCGTGGATTTTGTCATCTTACTTGCCTCTACTAGTCTTTTCTTGCTCAACGGTATTGTGGGATGAAGCGGCCCGGACCAACCTTACACGTACGCTTACGTGAGACCGGTTCCACCGACTGA
>NW_021190980.1:0-1228 GCF_002162155.2 Triticum dicoccoides | reverse complement strand
GTTCCTTTGGAAATTAACTCGGATCGAGGAAGTCTTTTCACCTCTCGATTTTGGGAAAGTTTCCAGAATGCTATGGGAACCCGTCTCTCCTTTAGCACCGCTTTCCACCCTCAGTCAAGTGGTCAAGTGGAACGCGTCAACCAAATTCTAGAAGACATGCTTCGAGCCTCTGTTATCTCATTCGGAATGGACTGGGAGAAGTGCCTTCCATTTGCCGAATTCGCTTACAACAACAGCTATCAATCTAGCTTGGGTAAATCCCCTTTTGAAGTTCTCTATGGACGACGGTGTCGAACACCCCTTAACTGGTCAGAGACCGGGGAAAGACAATTCTTTGGCCCGGATATGATTCAGGAAGCAGAAGAACAAGTTCGCATCGTTCGTGAAAAGTTGAAAACAGCCCAATCTCGTCAAAAGAGTCAATATGACCGAAAACATAAGGCTATGACTTTCGAGATTGACGAGAAGGCTTATGTTCGGGTCACCCCTCTGAAGGGAACCCATCGTTTCGGTATCAAAGGCAAATTGGCTCCTCGTTACATTGGACCTTTTCGCATTCTCGCCAAACGAGGAGAAGTTGCCTACCAGTTGGAACTACCTCCGCACCTCTCCAGAGTCCACGATGTCTTCCACGTTTCTCAACTCAGGCGTTGCTTCTCGGATCCTATCCGTGAAGTGGACCACGAAACGCTTGATCTCCAAGATAATCTTACATATCGAGAGTACCCCATTCGTATCCTCAATCAGGCCGAACGTACCACCCGACGTCATAATATCAAGTTTCTCAAAGTTCAATGGTCGCACCATTCTGAGGATGAAGCAACTTGGGAAAGGGAGGATCGTCTTCGACTTGAGTATCCCGCCTTCTTTCCGGAGGAACCCAAATCTCGGGACGAGATTCTTTTGAGTGGGGGTGAGTTGTCACACCCTAGCTAGTCATGCATTAGAGTGTTGCATCATGTTTACTCTTTCATCAGAAACTTGAAATGGGGATCTGTGAAACCCTCAGAATCATTTTTGAAAATGATCCAAATAAAAATTTCTCCAAAAGGGTCCAAGAAAATGCTCATGTTGCTCCCTGAAAATATTGGACAGAGATAAAAATCAAACCAATATTTTTAAGAGCTCATAGGTATTTATTTTGGGCATTTGGAATTAATGCATAAATATTTGCATTGGAAATATATTAATTATATATATTAATATATGTCCAAATATTATGCCAATT
>NW_021190979.1:0-1567 GCF_002162155.2 Triticum dicoccoides | reverse complement strand
CAGTGTCCCTCTCCTCCGTTGAGCGGCGGCAACGGCGCGGGATGCAGCGCACTCGACCTGCGTCGTCAGCGGGCGGCGGCGCGGGACGCATCGGGCTCGACCTGCGTCGGCGACGGCAGGGTCCATCTCCGTCAGACATCAGCAGGCTCACGCTGATTTATTCAACTCCGAGCGGCGATTCATCAACTTTCGCACCAGAGGCGCCGCCGCGGAGCACTCCGCCGGGACTCTTGGCGGGATTGGCGTCCGGATCATCTCCTGCCTCCGCAAGGACGATGGGGTTGCTCGGGCTCATTTCCAAGAGCCCCTCGCCGCCGCGCTGCCCGCTGCTGCTCACGCCCATGCCTGTCAACGGGAGCGGATGAGTAGGAGAGATCCCGCTGATCCGATGGCAGAAGGGCGAGATGATCGGCTCCGGTACGTTCGGGAAGGTCTACGCCGGGATAAATTTGGACACCAGCGAGCTCCTCGCAGTAAAGCAGATACTGGGATTTAGGGATTTGGTTTTCTGGTTTGTACTGTGTGAAGACTTGGAGTCATTCATTACACTACGTCTCTCCTTTGTTTGATTTTGGTTCCAGTTTTGATCGGGAGCACCAACGCGACCTAGGAGAAAGCCCAAGTGTGTAGCACTTCCCAGCCGATTTGTTACCAATTTAGTTCTTCAGATTTTTCTTCATCTGAGGTGATTTGTGGCTTTTGTTTTTACTGTTAGGCACGTATAAGAGAACTCGAGGAAGAAGTGAAGCTCCTCAAGAACCTTTCTCACCACAATATTGCAGTGAATAGATAAATTTCGATTACATATCAGATTCTTTATTTAATTTGCAGCCTGCGCTTGCTTAATCCATTTTCTGTGGTTTCAGAAGAGGTACCTTTGGGACTGTCCGTGACGAAGACACACTGAATATTTTGCTAGATTTTGTTCCCCGCCCACTGCATGCTGCCGTCCGGCTCTCACCACTCCGACCTGGCTGAATGCCTCTGTCGAGAACTCCTCTGCTACCTCCTCCCAATCTCCGCCACAAGATTCTCCCGTCCAGATAGTGTACAGTCTGTCTCAAGATTCTATTAGCATGTCTACAATTAGCTTGTTTAATTCCATACACGCTTTGCTCCCTGTGCGTACAATAGGATTGTATATCATAGATGGATTGAACAACATACATGTATGTAGAATTATTAGCATGTGACAAGACATTTAGAATTTGATTGCCTGTTTTGTGCACTATGTTGGAATATGTTCATTACAGATCTTGAGCAAGGAGTAAACAAATTAGTTCTTAAAGCTTCTCTGTCATGCCGGAAGGACAACTGTAGCCGGCATCATCGCCGTCGCTTATGGAGCTCCACACCATTGCCCAGTTGTACGAGAGCATGTTCAATCTTCTCCATTCAAGACTATGCAACTGGTGAACTCTGCCAAACAAGAATATATGATAAATAGGCATATATGCCCCGTAAGGTAGCTATATAGTAATTCATTTGTTGTAGTGGGGATTACGGTCACACTCTGTTTTGGATTGTAGATAGCTAGGTCAACAAAAATGGATATTCTGAATATTTT
>NW_021190978.1:0-769 GCF_002162155.2 Triticum dicoccoides | reverse complement strand
TGGTCATCAACACTCGCATTTTGGCGAATTCTGGCCCATTTCATGGATTATTACTCACCATTTTGGGGTCCCGAAGCGATTTCCATAGTTATAGAACCCGAAGGTGCACTTATGTGTCGGTCATCAACACTGGCAGTTTTGGCTGATTCTGGCCCGTTTGATGGACTATTACTCACCGTTTTGGGGTCCCGAAGCAATTTCCACAGTTATTGAACCCCAAGGTGCACTTACATGTCGGTCATCAACACTGGCAATTTTGGCCGATTCTGGCCCGTTTCATGGACTATTACTCACTGCTTCGGGGTCCCGGAGTGATTTCCACGATTAATGAACACTGGGGTGCGTTTATGTGTCGGTCATCAACACTGGCAGTTTTGGCTGATTCTGGCCCGTTTCATGTAGTATTACTCACTGTTTTGGGGTTCCAGAGTGATTTCCACGATTAATGAACCCTGGGGTGCGTTTACGTGTCGGTCATCAACACTGGCAATTTTGGCCGATTCTTGCCCATTTCATGGACTATTACTCGCTGTTTTGGGGTCCCGGAGTGATTTCCACGATTAATGAACACTGGGGTTCGTTTATGTGTCGGTCATCAACACTCGCATTTTGGCGAATTCTGGCCCATTTCATGGATTATTACTCACCATTTTGGGGTCCCGAAGCGATTTCCATAGTTATTGAACCCGAAGGTGCACTTATGTGTCGGTCATCAACACTGGCAGTTTTGGCTGATTCTGGCCCGTTTCATGTACTATTACTCACTGTT
>NW_021190977.1:0-623 GCF_002162155.2 Triticum dicoccoides | reverse complement strand
GCAGTTTTGGCCGATTCTGGCCCGTTTGATGGACTATTACTCACCGTTTTGGGGTCCCGAAGCAATTTCCACAGTTATTGAACCCCAAGGTGCACTTACATGTCGGTCATCAACACTGGCAATTTTGGCCGATTCTGGCCCGTTTCATGGACTATTACTCACTGTTTTCGGGTCCTGGAGTGATTTCCACGATTAATGAACACTAGGGTGCGTTTATGTGTCGGTCATCAACACTGGGAGTTTTGGCTGATTCTGGCCCGTTTCATGTACTATTACTCACTGTTTTGGGGTTCCAGAGTGATTTCCACGATTAATGAACCCTGGGGTGCGTTTACGTGTCGGTCATCAACACTGGCAATTTTGGCCGATTCTTGCCCATTTCATGGACTATTACTCGCTGTTTTGGGGTCCCGGAGTGATTTCCACGATTAATGAACACTTGGGTTCGTTTACGTGTGGTCATCAACACTCGCATTTTGGCGAATTCTGGCCCATTTCATGGATTATTACTCACCATTTTGGGGTCCCGAAGCGATTTCCATAGTTATTGAACCCGAAGGTGCACTTATGTGTCAGTCATCAACACTGGCAGTTTTGGCCGATTCTGGCCCGTTTCATGTACT
>NW_021190976.1:0-1174 GCF_002162155.2 Triticum dicoccoides | reverse complement strand
AAAAAGGGAGGCAGTGCTGTCACGTGCTCGTCTCGGCGTCCGTCGTCGCTACCGCAACGACGTCCGCCTCGACTCGCGTTACGCTAAGACAGGGTGGCACTGGTGTCACGTGCTCAACTCGGCGTCCGTCGTCGCTACCGCGACGATGTCCGCCTCGACTCGCGTTACGCTAACACAGGGTGGCAGTGGTGTCACGTGCTCGTCTCGGCGTCCGTCGTTGCTACCGCGACGACGTCCGCCTCGACTCGCGTTACGCTAAGACAGGGTGACACTGGTGTCCCGTGCTCGTCTCGTCGTCCGTCGTTGCTACCGCGACGACGTCCGCCTTGACTCGCGTTACGCTAAGACAGGTTGGCAATGGTGTCACGTGCTCGTCTCGGCGTCAGTCGTCGCTACCGCGATGACGTCCGCCTCGACTCGCGTTACGCTAAAAAAGGGAGGCAGTGCTGTCACGTGCTCGTCTCGGCGTCCGTCGTTGCTACCGCAATGACGTCCGCCTCGACTCGCGTTACGCTAAGACAGGGTGGCACTAGTGTCACGTGCTCGTCTCGGCGTCCGTCGTCGCTACCGCGACGACGTCCGCCTCGACTCGAGTTACGCTAAGACAGGGAGGCACTGGTGTCACGTGCTCGTCTCGGCGTCTGTCGTCACTACCGCGACGACGTCCACCTTGACTCGCGTTACGCTAAGACAGGGTGGCAATGGTGCCACGTGCTCGTCTCGGCGTCCGTCGTCGCTACCGCGATGACGTCCGCCTCGACTCGCGTTATGCTAAGACAGGATGGCACTGGTGTCACGTGCTCGTCTCGGCGTTCGTCGTCGCTACCGCGACGACGTCCGCCTCGACTCGCGTTACGCTAAGACAGGGTGACACTGGTGTCCCGTGCTCGTCTCATCGTCCGTCATCGCTACCGCGACGACGTCCGCCTCGACTCGCGTTACGCTAAGACAGGTTGGCAATGGTGTCACGTGCTCGTCTCAGCGTCTGTCGTCGCTACCGTGACGACGTCCGCCTCGACTCGCGTTACGCTAAAAAAGGGAGGCAGTGCTGTCAGTTGCTCGTCTCAGCGTCCGTCGTCGCTACCGCAACGACGTCCGCCTCGACTCGCGTTACGCTAAGACAGGGTGGCACTGGTGTCACGTGCTCGTCTCGGCGTCCGTCGTCGCTATCGCG
>NW_021190975.1:0-1466 GCF_002162155.2 Triticum dicoccoides | reverse complement strand
GTTGCCTCCTCCTTGGAGTGCCCAAGCACCATAACCTCACTCTTTGCAAAGTTAACCGTAAGCCCCGACATTTCCTCGAAGCACATGAGTAAGAACTTGAGGTGTCGGATGTCCTCATCCGACCCCTCCACCATAAGTATCGTATCATCTGCGTACTGAAGGTGAGTAAGACCCCCATCCACAGTTAGATGGGGGCAAATGCCTCTAATGTGGCCAGCCCGCCTGGCCAAGTCCAAGATAGTGGCAAGGGCATCGACCACCAAGTTAAACAGGAAGGGACAGCGGGGGTCACCCTGACAAACCCCCTGGCCTGTGAGGAAGTAAGGCCCCACCTCTCCGTTAATATTAATCGTCGTGCATCCACTAGTAACTAATTGCATCACACGAGTAACCCAATGAGGGTCGAATCCGTGTTTGAGCATCACCTCCTGAAGGAAGAACCAATGGACCGAGTCATACGCCTTGTGAAAATCGATCTTGAAAAAGACCGCACGGAGGCATTTTTGCCTTACTTCATGCGGGATTTCGTGAAGGACAAGGATCCCATCCAAAGTAAATCGGCCTTTGGTGAAGGCCGATTGGTTAGGGTGATGGATCCTTGGTGCAAGAAGGGCTGCCCTAGTGGCATACCCCTTCGCCAAAATCCGAAAGATAACATTAAGGACTGTGATCGGTCGAAATTGCCTAATATCCGAAGCCCCGCGGATTTTCGGGATCAGGGAAATAATCCCATAATTCAGGCGAGCCACATCAAGGGTGCCTCTAGAGAACTCGAGCAACAGGGCTAAGACATCATCCTTGATGATGGACCAGAACGCCTGAAAGAAGCGAACAGGCAAGCCATCCGGCCCGGGGGCCGATGCCGGATTCATGGACTTGACAAAGCGTTCGACTTCAGCCGCATCAAATGGGGCCATAAGAGCCACATTCTCCTCAGGGGATACCTGTTGGGGCTGGGTCCAGATATGGTCTTCTAAAGCCACGCCCCCCAGGTCGCCTAGCGAATAATTCCTTATAGAAACCATCCAGATGCGCCCGAATCTCAGTCGTGTCCTGGAGGATCTGGTCACCATCCCATAACAGAGGGATGGTGCCACGTCTACGCCTATCATTGGCGATAGCCTGGAAGTGTGTCGTATTGGCATTGCCAAAGAGAACCCAATTCTGGGTTCCACGCCGCCTCCAATACACTTCCTCCTTGGAGAAAATGTCCATAAGAGAATCCTCCAGACTGTAGCGGAGGGCCCACTCCTCTGTGGAGATCCCCACGGAGTCTGCACGGAGGTCCAGGGCTTTGATCTCTCCTAGTAGAGCCGCCTTATGGACCCGAAGGTCTCTACCTCAATTCGCTCCGGACCCCTTCATAAATTGTCGGGAGCACTTAGCCAGGTAATGCCACTCATCAAGGGATGACATGGCCCTGTGAGGTTCCGTACGGGAGAGGATCCGGCGCTCCCGCACTACCG
>NW_021190974.1:0-1466 GCF_002162155.2 Triticum dicoccoides | reverse complement strand
GTTGCCTCCTCCTTGGAGTGCCCAAGCACCATAACCTCACTCTTTGCAAAGTTAACCGTAAGCCCCGACATTTCCTCGAAGCACATGAGTAAGAACTTGAGGTGTCGGATGTCCTCATCCGACCCCTCCACCATAAGTATCGTATCATCTGCGTACTGAAGGTGAGTAAGACCCCCATCCACAGTTAGATGGGGGCAAATGCCTCTAATGTGGCCAGCCCGCCTGGCCAAGTCCAAGATAGTGGCAAGGGCATCGACCACCAAGTTAAACAGGAAGGGACAGCGGGGGTCACCCTGACAAACCCCCTGGCCTGTGAGGAAGTAAGGCCCCACCTCTCCGTTAATATTAATCGTCGTGCATCCACTAGTAACTAATTGCATCACACGAGTAACCCAATGAGGGTCGAATCCGTGTTTGAGCATCACCTCCTGAAGGAAGAACCAATGGACCGAGTCATACGCCTTGTGAAAATCGATCTTGAAAAAGACCGCACGGAGGCATTTTTGCCTTACTTCATGCGGGATTTCGTGAAGGACAAGGATCCCATCCAAAGTAAATCGGCCTTTGGTGAAGGCCGATTGGTTAGGGTGATGGATCCTTGGTGCAAGAAGGGCTGCCCTAGTGGCATACCCCTTCGCCAAAATCCGAAAGATAACATTAAGGACTGTGATCGGTCGAAATTGCCTAATATCCGAAGCCCCGCGGATTTTCGGGATCAGGGAAATAATCCCATAATTCAGGCGAGCCACATCAAGGGTGCCTCTAGAGAACTCGAGCAACAGGGCTAAGACATCATCCTTGATGATGGACCAGAACGCCTGAAAGAAGCGAACAGGCAAGCCATCCGGCCCGGGGGCCGATGCCGGATTCATGGACTTGACAAAGCGTTCGACTTCAGCCGCATCAAATGGGGCCATAAGAGCCACATTCTCCTCAGGGGATACCTGTTGGGGCTGGGTCCAGATATGGTCTTCTAAAGCCACGCCCCCCAGGTCGCCTAGCGAATAATTCCTTATAGAAACCATCTAGATGCGCCCGAATCTCAGTCGTGTCCTGGAGGATCTGGTCACCATCCCATAACAGAGGGATGGTGCCACGTCTACGCCTATCATTGGCGATAGCCTGGAAGTGTGTCGTATTGGCATTGCCAAAGAGAACCCAATTCTGGGTTCCACGCCGCCTCCAATACACTTCCTCCTTGGAGAAAATGTCCATAAGAGAATCCTCCAGACTGTAGCGGAGGGCCCACTCATCTGTGGAGATCCCCACGGAGTCTGCACGGAGGTCCAGGGCTTTGATCTCTCCTAGTAGAGCCGCCTTATGGACCCGAAGGTCTCTACCTCAATTCGCTCCGGACCCCTTCATAAATTGTCGGGAGCACTTAGCCAGGTAATGCCACTCATCAAGGGATGACATGGCCCTGTGAGGTTCCGTACGGGAGAGGATCCGGCGCTCCCGCACTACCG
>NW_021190973.1:0-1923 GCF_002162155.2 Triticum dicoccoides | reverse complement strand
AGATAAAGGCTCAGAAGAGCCATCATAGCATTTATTGCAAACAGGGGTCACAAAACCCATCATACAGAGCATACAAGCAACAAGCGGAAGCATTACATGTCTGGGTACAGACATCTACAAATGAAAAAGGCTGAAGAGCCTGACTATCTACAACATCCGATCAAGATCGTAGCTGAGGTACTAGCTACTAGTCGAAGTCCACGAGAACACTAGTAAGACCGAAGTCTCCGCTGCAAAAGCATAAATAAAGCAACATGAGTACAAAGGTACTCAGCAAGACTTACATCAGATCCTATCATACATGCATTTGTATCAAGAGGGTAATGTGGGGTTTAGTTGCAGCAAGCCAGCTTTGACTCTGTGGCTATCCTGTTCTACGACTACCAGAAACTCTTGAGGTGAAACAACGTACACGAGTCCACTAATCACCACACAATACACTACTATGGATTCATTCCCGTCTCCCTACGAGAAGGCCATCCATAGCACTCACACATGTCTTGAGCATTTTAGAGTATCCACTTCAAGTTGTCTATGTACCATGTAAGCATCCAAGAAGTCCATAACCGCGGACTCGGCTATTCGAATAGATCATGTTAACCCTGCAGGGGTGTACTTCTTCACACACGCTCTTGCCACTTACCGCCATGTACACGTCATGTATCTCGACAACCTTCAAGCGGAAGCCTGGCGAGGGTGTCGGCCACGACCTGACTAACCACACAAGACTCTAGTCCAGGTTTATCGCCTATTCGGGTTCCATCCGCAAGGAGATCCGGCCGGGGTGTCGCTCATGGCCCCAAACGATGTGAGCAGGGTTCCCAAGCCCACCATCCGGGTGCCACTTGGTACACCGTGCCACGTGTGCCTAGTCTGTCCCAAGCCCACCCTGCCGGGTGCCACTTGGTAGAAAAATAGCACTACCTACAAACACCAGAAACTAGTTGCGACTCCTGGACAGAGATCAAGTTGGCTAATAAGTCGAGAGGGGCACTTAAGCATTCCAATGTGTGGTAGTATCGAGTCATTGGACAACATACACAGAACTCAGTTCTTAAGGACGGTTCCAGTGAGACAACCCACCGTGTACTCCTACATGGCCTCTCACCGCTACCTTTACCAAATCGTGTTCACACACTTCACTCTCAGCATCAGAACATATCGTAACACTCCAATTCATTCCCAATGAACCAGACCTGACACAACTCTAAGCAATAGCAGGCATAGCATGGTAGGAACACAACAATGGCTTCAATCAACTCCTACACATGCTAGTGGGTTTCAACTATTTACTGTGGCAATGACAGGTCATGCAGAGGAATGGGTTCAACTACCGCAGCACAAAAGTAGCAGATGAATCGTTGTTGTCCTAATGCAATAACTGAGAGCAGGAGCGAGAGAGTAGGGTTTTATCGAAATGAACAAGGGGGTTTGCTTGCCTGGTAAAACAACAGAGGAGGCACTGCTTCACCGACAGGTACTCTGGAACAGCTCCGGAGCAGGACCTATCGAGAAGGAACGGTGCCGGCAATCAATACACAATCATATGCAACAATATGATGCATGAACATGGCATGTAGATGTGATGCTGTTTGAGCTAATGCAACTAGTAGTCATTTGGTTTGAAGTCCATTTGAACCAAAGGTTCAAATGTATCTCCAAATTAAGCTCCTACATATGCCATAATGTGTTTTCCCATATTCAGCATGTATAAGTTGGTTTTTCATGCATGAAACTAGTACAGATGGAAAGATTGCATTTTTCTGATAATTTTTCATATATAAATTATTTTAATCTGAGCTACGGTTGAATTGTTATGAATTTTTGAAGTTTAAAACAATTTCTGGAATTTCCTGATTTAAATTAAATCCAGAAATTATATATTGCGTCAGCATTGAGTAAGCATGACGTCAGCAGTCAACT
>NW_021190972.1:0-1515 GCF_002162155.2 Triticum dicoccoides | reverse complement strand
GTGTCACATCCCTAGCTTCTGGTGCTGTCTGGTGTGTGCATCATGTTTAAATTCAAATGAAAATTTGAATTGGGGAATTTTCAAAAGCCTCAGAATCCTTTTAAAAAAAATGATCAAGATAAAAATTGCTTCAAATAAGTCCAAGAAAATGTTCCTGTTATCCTCTGGAAATATTGGCAAGAGGCAAAATCCAAACCAATATTTTTGGTGTCTCAGAAACATTTAATTTGGGCATTTGAATTAAATCAATAATTATTTGAATTGGATTTATATGTACTATTAAATAAATATAGGTCCAATAATTCTGAAATATTTTGTGGAGCATTGTTTTAATTCTTTTAGCTCCTAAAAATATTGTCAGAAGCAAAATAAATTGAATTGGTTTCAAAACCAAATTCAAAACAAACCTGCAAAATAGAAAACTGAAATAATTAGAAAAAAAATAAAAAGAACAGAGCCTACCTGGCCTCACCCGTGCAGCCACCAGCCGGCCCAGCTCCCCCACCAGCGCGGCCCAGCCCACCTTCCCCCCTTGTCCTCTTCTTCCTCTGCCAGAAGGCAAAGGCGAGGCGTGGCGCGCGCCCGAAGAGCGCCGGCCACCTCCTGCTTCGCGCTGGAGGCCGCCCTTCGTCCTAACTCGCGCCACGACGACGCCCCGTGTCCCCTCTCTCCTTTCCCTCACTCGCTGCATCCCCTCTCCCTCTTCTGTCTCTCTCCCTCGCTCATCCCCGGACGCACCGAGACCGCCGACGAGTACCACCGGAGCCACCAGCATCCCCACGCCCAGCCAGTTAGGCCACGAGCTCCGCCTTGGATCCGGGAAGCTCTACCACGACGCACGCGACGCCGGGTGCCCTGAAGCCACGCCATCACTGCCATCTTCATCGCCACGGCCGGCGATCGCCGCCGTTCGATTCGCAGCACCGAAGACGCCCCCGAGCTCGCTGACCACCTCATCGGTCTCCCTGTGAGCTCCTGCTGCCTCCTCTTTGCTCGCCCCCTCTGTTCCCGTCCCCTAGCCCCATCTTCCGACCACGGCCGAGCTTGCCGCCGCCGTGCCATGTCGTTGCCGTGGCCAGGGCCATCCCAGCGTGCGCCTGAGCGCGTCACCATGTTCGCCGCCCTCCCAGGAGCCCGCAGCGCCCTTCGGTCTCTCCTCTAGCGCTCTATAGCGCCACCCCAGGATTGCCCGAGCTGCTGCCGCCGCCAAACCTCGTCGCCGACCACTTTTCCGGCCACCCCAGCACCTGTCACCGCCACCACTAGATGCGCGCCACTGCGCGCGTTCGAATGCAACAAACCACGGCCGAAACGATGCCATGTGGCTCGTTTCCGAGCCCTCCGCCGCGTCTGGACTCGCCGGCGGCTAAACGCCGGCGACCGCTGACCCGATGACCGGCGTGGGTTGACCCCACTGCCCGGTTTGACCCCCCTCTCTCTCACTGACCTGCGGGCCCGCCCGGCTAATTAGGCTAGGATTAGTGTTAACTAAATATTAGTTAGTTAATAGACACT
>NW_021190971.1:0-913 GCF_002162155.2 Triticum dicoccoides | reverse complement strand
ATACTTTTATTATTGCCTCTAGGGCATATTTCTAACAGTCTCCCACTTGCACTAGAGTCACCAATCTAGTTACATTGTGATGAATCGAACACCCATAGAGTTCTGGTGTTGATCATGTTTTGCACGCGAGAGAGGTTTAGTCAGCGGATCTGCGACATTCAGATCCGTGTGCACTTTGCAAATCTCTATGTCTCCATCTTGAACATTTTCACGGATGGAGTTGAAACGACGCTTGATGTGCCTGGTCTTCTTGTGAAACCTGGGCTCCTTGGCGAGGGCAATAGCTCCAGTGTTGTCACAGAAGAGTTTGATCGGCCCCGACGCATTGGGTATGACTCCTAGGTCGGTGATGAACTCCTTCACCCAAATCGCTTCATGTGCTGCCTCCGAGGCTGCCATGTACTCCGCTTCACACGTAGATCCCGCCACGATGCTCTACTTGGAGCTGCACCAGCTTACTGCTCCACCATTCAACATATACACGTATCCGGTTTGTGACTTAGAGTCATCCAGATCTGAGTCGAAGCTAGCGTCGACGTAACCCTTTACGACGAGCTCTTCGTCTCCTCCATAAACGAGAAACATGTCCTTCGTCCTTTTCAGGTACTTCAGGATATTCTTGACCGCTGTCCAGTGTTCCTTGCCGGGATTACTTTGGTATCTTGCTACCAAACTTACGGCAAGGTTTACATCGGGTCTGGTACACAGCATGGCATACATAATAGATCCTATGGCTGAAGCATAGGGGATGACACTCATATCTTCTTTATCTTTTGCCGTGGTCGGTGACTGAGCTGAGCTCAGTCTCATACCTTGTAACATAGGCAAGAACCCCTTCTTGGACTGATCCATTCTGAATCTCTTCAAAATCTTATCAAGGTATGTGCTTTGTGAAAGACCTATGAGGCGTCTC
>NW_021190970.1:0-1898 GCF_002162155.2 Triticum dicoccoides | reverse complement strand
TAATCTGATCCGTAAGGGTAGGTTTTGCCACCAAGGTGGAAAGAAAACCTTGAGGAACAATGTGAAGGTTAAGCTTCCGAAATTCCTCATGGAGAAGCGGTTGACTTTGTTGTAACATCAGATTGTTACAATAAGATTTACGACTTAGCGCATCAGCCATGACGTTGGCTTTCCCTGGGGTGTAGGTTATTCCTAGGTCGAAGTCTGTGATCAATTCGACCCAACGTCTTTGCCTGAGATTCAGATCCGGTTGGGTGAAAATGTACTTCAGACTTTGGTGATCAGTGAATATTTCGCAACGATTACCGAGGAGGTAATGTCGCCAAGTCTTAAGTGCATAGACTACGGCTGCAAGCTCTAGATCATGAGTAGGATAATTCTCCTCATGTGGGTGCAATTGCCGTGAAGCGTAAGCAATTACGTGTCGATCTTGCATGAGAATGCAACCTAGTCCTTGTCGCGAGGCGTCGCAGTAGATAACAAAGTCCTTGGAGAAGTCTGGCGGTACCAATACGGGAGCAGAGGTCAGGCGTCTTTTCAGTTCCTGAAAGCTGTGCTCACATTGTGGTGTCCATTCGAACTTCTTATCTTTCTTGAGGAGTTCGGTTAGAGGTTTGGCAACCTTGGAGAAGTTCTCGACAAAGCGACGGCAATAGCTCGCTAAGCCCAGAAAACTCCGAACTTGCTTGACCGATTCAGGTGGAGTCCAATTAAGGACGGCTTGAACTCGCTCAGGGTTAACAGCAATACCTTTACCAGATATTACATGACCCAGATAGGTCACTTCTGACAACCAGAATTCACATTTAGAAAATTTGGCATAAAGGCGATGCTCTCGAAGTTTCTTCAACACTAGCCTTAGATGTTCGGCATGTTCTTCCTCGTTCTTGGAGTAGATGAGTATATCATCGAGGTAAACCACGACGAATTATCCAAATACTCCATGAAGATTGAGTTCATTAACCGAGAAAAGGTGGCTGGAGCGTTGGTTAAACCGAAGGACATGACGGTGTACTCGTATTGGCCATAACGAGTAACAAAGGCCGTCTTAGGAATGTCCCCGTTTCTGATTTTGATTTGATGGTATCCCAACCTCAAATCCATCTTGGAGAAGACTGAGGATCCAGCGAGCTGATCATACAGGTCGTTGATCCTGGGAAGCGGATATTTGTTCTTGATTGTGACCAAATTGACAGGTCGGTAATCTACAACCATCCGGTCCGTACCATCCTTCTTCTTGACGAATAGGACGGGGCAAGCCCACGGAGATGAACTAGGGCGGATGAAACCCTTTTTCAAGGACTCATCGAGTTGTTTCTTAAGCTCGACTAGTTCTAGGGGTGCCATCTTATAAGGTCTTCTAGCAATCGGAACGGTTCCTGGAATGAGGTCTATTACGAACTCAACATCCCTGTCAGGTGGAACACCTGGCAATTCCTCTGGGAAGACATCCGGGAAGTCACAGACTACCGGCACGTCCTCAAGGTCTGGCAAAGGGCTGGCGTTAAGAGAATATAATTGTTGCTTGGCTATTCGGGTCAAGACATTGACTATCTTCCCCGAAGGATGGGTGAGTTGAACAGTCCTAGAGAAGCAATCAATTTTGGCTTGATGAGCTGACATCCAGTCCATACCCAAAATGATATTAATATCTGAAGATTTAAGGGCTATCAAAGACGCGAGGAAAACAAGTCTGTCGACTTGGATTTCATTTCCATGGCTTACTCTAGAAGTTTGCCATTTGGATCCCGGAGTTTGAATTACCATAGAGGTTGGCATATTACCGAATGCGACGTTATGCAAACGAGCATAATTCTTAGATATAAAAGAATGAGAGGCTCCTGTATCGAAAAGAACAGATGCCGGGTGGCAATTAACAAGAAGCGTACCGAGAACGA
>NW_021190969.1:0-1233 GCF_002162155.2 Triticum dicoccoides | reverse complement strand
AACCATTCTGGCAACATAATGTGGTAGTAGAACTGAACTAGGCTGGTAACCATCAAACTTATAAGGTACTACTGATTAGTAACTCGTGATCCTGATAGAGAGAACAGATCCTAATTCCTTAACCCCCGGTGGAAGAATGGACTGACTCAGATCAGAATGTCATAAGATAAAGGAGTAAAAAGAGCCTTACGTTCCAACCCACAAACAATTCCCCTACATATAACTAAAGAATTTCTAGACTCAACATCGACCAGTTTGGCTTGGAGAACCTACAGGCAGTCCGGCTCTGATACCAACGCTGTCAGGACCCCGACTCGATGTCACATCGATCTAGCTGGTAACACCTCATATCACTTTGCGGCCTCACGCACGGTATCCCCACGGGTGCCGTCTTACCTTTTCCCGGGACCGTTTGCGCCTTTTGGCTCACGTATATGATAGTGTCGCTAGCATCCATATGATAAAGAGCCCGGGCTGACATGACTAGTCGTAAACCCAAAGTGGCACAGACTTACAGGGACAGGCATCCATGACCCAGCTTCGAACGTGTCGGTCATCAGCAAGTGGGTCCGGGCTGTAGCACTGGGCTAGCAGGACTCCGGTAAACCGGGCTGTAGCGGGCTAACAGGACTCCCGTACTCAAGCGTGACATTTCCCCGAAGGGACAGACACAGGAACGAAGAAGGACACATGCCGGCCAGCCTAAGTGTTCCAGAGCAGTAGCAAGCTACCATGGCTCAGCGGTAACACTAGGAGACATTTCTCGGTAAGAGAGGCTACCAAAGATAAACAACTAGATAGTCAGATCCCACACATACCAAGCATTTCAATCATACACACAATATGCTCGATATGTGCAAATACAACGAAGCATCACAACATGACTCTATGACACAAGTACTTTATTTAAGGCTCAGTGAGCCATACATAACATACACAAAGGTACGGGTCTCACGACCCCACATACAAGTCATACAGTCATACAAACCAGCAGCGGAAGTAACTTGTCTGAGTACAGACAACTAGTAAAATAAAAGAGGCTTGGAAAGCCTAGCTATACTACGTGGTCCTTCACAAGCTCAGGGTCACCACCTGGGTCTTTAGCCTATTCGTTGATGTCAACGTCTACATAGAACCCATCAGAAGGGGTTGCAGCGTCTTCTGTAAAAATGTAGATTATAGCAACATGAGTACAAAGGTACTCAGCAAGACTTACATCAGATCCTACATACA
>NW_021190968.1:0-1203 GCF_002162155.2 Triticum dicoccoides | reverse complement strand
ATTTCAAGTTTCTGATGAAAGAGTAAACATGATGCAACACTCTAATGCATGACTAGCTAGGGTGTGACAACTCACCCCCACTCAAAAGAATCTCGTCCCGAGATTTGGGTTCCTCCGGGAAGAAGGCGGGGTACTCAAGTCGAAGACGATCCTCCCTTTCCCAGGTTGCTTCATCCTCAGAATGGTGCGACCATTGTACTTTGAGGAACTTGATGTTCTGACGTCGGGTGATACGTTCGGCCTGATCGAGGATACGAACGGGGTACTCTCGATATGTAAGGTTATCTTGGAGATCAAGCGTTTCGTGGTCCACTCCACGGATAGGATCCGAGAAGCAACGCCTGAGTTGAGAAACGTGGAAGACATCGTGGACTCTGGAGAGATGCGGAGGTAGTTCCAGCTGGTAGGCAACTTCCCCTCGTTTGGCAAGAATGCGAAAAGGTCCAATGTAACGAGGAGCCAATTTTCCTTTGATACCGAAACGATGGGTTCCCTTCAGAGGGGTGACCCGAAGATAAGCCTTCTCGTCAACCTCAAAAGTCATAGCCTTATGTTTTCGGTCATATTGACTCTTTTGACGAGATTGGGCTGTTTTCAACTTTTCACGAACGATGCGAACTTGTTCCTCTGCTTCCTGAATCATATCCGGGCCAAAGAATTGTCTTTCCCCGGTCTCTGACCAGTTAAGGGGTGTTCGACACCGTCGTCCATAGAGAACTTCAAAAGGGGCTTTACCCAAGCTAGATTGATAGCTGTTGTTGTAAGCAAATTCGGCAAATGGAAGGCACTTCTCCCAGTCCATTCCGAATGAGATAACAGAGGCTCGAAGCATGTCTTCTAGAATCTGGTTGACGCGTTCCACTTGACCACTCGACTGAGGGTGGAAGGCGGTGCTAAAGGAGAGACGGGTTCCCATAGCATTTTGGAAACTTTCCCAAAATCGAGAGGTGAAAAGACTTCCTCGATCCGAGTTAATTTCCAAAGGAACACCATGAAGGGACACTATTCGGGAGATGTATAAGTCTGCCAGCTGACTAGCGGTTATACTCTCTCGAACAGGTAGGAAATGGGCTACTTTGGAAAGACGATCGACCACGACGAAAATAGCATTATTCCCTCTCTTGGTCCTGGGAAAACCGGTAATGAAATCCATACCAATTTTATCCCATTTCCATTCAGGAATAGCTAAGGGTTGAAGGGTGC
>NW_021190967.1:0-654 GCF_002162155.2 Triticum dicoccoides | reverse complement strand
CTCGGGGGCAACGGGATCGGGGCGCATCTGCGCGACGAGGGCGAGGTGGAGGGGGGATGAGGCGGCGGCGAGGAGCGAGGGGAGGACGGCGATGAGGCGTCGCCGGGATGGGCGCCGGTGGCGGGGCGTGAGGCGGCGGGTGATGCCCTGATCCAGATCGGGATCAGGGGAGGGGGCGACGGGATGTGGGGAATTAGGGTTTCCCCTGGTGGGGATAAGGAGGAGGGTGTGGGGTGCGGCTGGGCCGGCCTGGCGGCCCGATGGCCTGCTGGGCCGTGGCCCAGCAGGGGGGGGGGGTTCTCTCTCTTATTCCTTTTCTTCTTGTTTTCCTTTCCCTTTTCTGTTTTAATATTGTTTCCTATTATTTTAGTTTTAGTAAAATATACACATAGTATATAAATTAGTATTTCAACTTAGTCCATAGTCACAAGAAGTCTAGTCCTCAAATAAATTAGTTTGACCTTTTATTTATTATAAAAGGTATTTAAATAATTGTTTTTGCTGTTGTTTTATTCATCTTATAGTATTTAAACATTTTATAAAGGTGTGGCTCCTCCACCATAATTACCTATACAATATTTGGTTCACTCTGAACATCTTAGTTTTAATTATTTGAAAACTTTTATTTTGTTTGATTGATTTTGAATTTGATTT
>NW_021190966.1:0-2353 GCF_002162155.2 Triticum dicoccoides | reverse complement strand
CTTGCGGAAAACATGTGGTAGTAAAAGAAAGGAAATGATAGGTACTGGACCGATATGGTTTGACACTGAAGTCACATAGTCTGACGTAAGACTGGCATGCTACAACACTGCCGTCGTACCCATCCTCATGCCAACACATGGCCATTCATATTCACATACATCCACGTATGGATCATTGAACTCACTCACCTTATTATCACATGAAATAACGTTCATCGGAATGCTCACCAACATGCCATGAAACTAACTAAATGCAAAACATGCCAAGACACTCATCATATCAAAAGTTCAAACATGCTTGCCTGGTTCAGAGTAGTCGGAGCCTAGCTCGGTGAAGTTCGCGGCTCCGTCACCTCCTTCGGTATCTACGGTTTAAAGAAAATATATGCGCTAACGTAAATACCAAGGAGAGCACAGAAGGTAAACCAAATATTTTTCAAATAAATCTGATAAAAAACTAGACAAAATTTTAAAGAGAACAGAAAAAGAATCAATCAAAAATACTTTTCTGATTAAAAGTTATAAGGGTTTTTGTCCAGGGACTTATCTGTAATGAAACAGAAGATTTCCAGGGGCTAGTTTATAAAAACAGAAAACGCTTCGGTAGCGACTACGCCAGCCCGAAGAGAAAACGCATTCTGCCCGAAGGCGTTTTCAGATAGCGCTTCGTTTAGAAAGGACAGAGAGGCTGACAGCGGGTCCCACTTGTCATGTTTAAATTTCAAATGGGAGGGACGAGGCTCGTCGGCGCCCGAGAGCTGCTGTGGTCGCCGGCGGCGATCCACGGCGAGGCATGGGGATCAGAGGTTACCAATGTGCTCACCGTGTCCTTCCGCAACGGTGGGTGGTGGTGTTGGTCGCCGGTGAGCACCACGTCGACGGCGGTCTCAACTCCGGCGGACGGTGGTTCGGGCGTGGATGGAGCTCGTCGGAGAGGGCTGCAAAGATTAAATTGAGGTGGGGGTTAGACTACTGGGTGCAAGAGAGGGCTACGGACGAGGTTTGGGCGCCGGAGGTGGCCTCACCGAAGTGAATCGAGCTGGAGGCCGAGGCGGATCGGGGCGGACGGAGCTGGGGAAGGAGACCTCCTTGAGGTCCCCCTAGTGGCCTGGCGGGGCTTTGGTGAGGAGTGGTGATGCAGCATGCACGAGGGTGAGCTCGGGGCCCCTTTTTATAGGCGGCCCGAGGCGGTTGCCGTGAACGGAGATTTTCGGCGAGCGATTACGGTGGTGCAGTGCTCGGTCGGGGTGGTTAGGGAGTCGAGCGTCATCACGGAGGTTCAATGGTTTCGTTTTAGTGCTAAACTGGCCGGGGTTTGGGTGTTTGGGTCGAGCTTGACGGAACAGGGCGGCGCGGGCCCGTCGGCGGCAGAGAGCGCGCTCCGTGCGTGCTGCGCCACGGCGACGGTGCCGCATGCGTGCGCTGGCACGGAGACGGCCACGCGGAGCTACCAGAGGATTTGGGCGGCGCCGAACGGCGTTGCGCCGCCGTTGTCCTCCCTGTCGGCCGTTACGGGGAGCCGGCCGCCGCAAGACACGCCGGCGCAGGCGGGCCAGGGCGCCACCGACGCCAGGGTCGCGCCAAGTGCACGTGTGAAGCTTCGGACAAGCAAGCGAGGCCGCGAGCAACGTGCCAAGTGCACTGTGGCTGCGTGACTGAGACTGTCGAAACTGAAAACTGAATTTCTGAAAGTGTAAGGAAAACAGTGCATGCTAGGTGTTCGACAGAATGATCCAGGCATGTAGGGATTTTTCCTTGAGCTGATTTTTGGTGGAGTGGCTTCTCATTGCTCAAAAAGGCTGCCTGAATTTTGGTGGAATTTTTGGAGGAGTGTAGATATGAATTTCACCAAATTTGGCAAATCTGGTCCAAACTTGCAGAGACTGAATTTTGAAAATTTTGAAAAGAGGAGGAGTGGATCAAGATGGTTCTGGGTTAAGGATGCTAAGGACAATCCAGGAGAATTGGTTTGAGGTCAAAAGTCAAAAGCAATAGGGCACTTGCTTTGAAAATCTCTCAGGCTCCAAATAATTTTCAGAATTGAATTGAGGGGAAAAATAATTAGAGAAAAATCCAAAACTTGTTTGGATTAGTTGGGACAGAGAACTTAGGTTGATCACAAGGTGTAGGGGAGGTTTTGGAGGGGTTTTACCACATGGGCAAAAATGCCAAGTCATGGTGGTTCCAAGATATGAAAATCCCAAATTTCATGGAGTTTCTTTTTAAAAGAAAAAGATTAAACTCCCAAAATAATTTTGAGAGAGAACCAACAGAGAAGAAGTTTCAAAAGGTCAAACACCAAAGTTTGAAGCAAGAATAAAGACCTTGCCAAAGGAAAGAAAGTTTTTTTTTT
>NW_021190965.1:0-1476 GCF_002162155.2 Triticum dicoccoides | reverse complement strand
TCGCCCAGCGCCTTGCTCCGCCGACCCGCCACCACCGTCTGAGCCGGATTAGTTTGATTTTTCTCAATTTCGCAGGGGTTGTTGTGATGTGCCTCTAGCTAGACTATTATTTTGGACCTCTTGTATTTGCACCTGTTTTACTTTCTTCGAACCTAAACTTTTGTTTGAGCTCGATGGTTGCTTTATAATATATAAACTGAGGGAAAACCCTTTTTCGTCACTGTTTGTGGGCACGCCCGGCAAGTCCTGGAATGAATAGGGTGCCGGATTTGGTAATCTTGCATGTAGATGCTCTTGAAGGTGTGCTCGGAACAAAACCATCATTTTGGAAGCTGATTGCTCCTTTGTAGCTTCGGTGTATGGAAAAGAGTGCGCTGATAGGTCAAGCCTGGTGGACCTAAAGAAGGAGGGGCTGAATGTCTCAAGGCTGATGCCAGGTATGAAGATATCCAAGATTAATAGGAGGGCAAATATGATGGCTCACGGGATTGCTAAGTTTAGTTTTGACAATAGGTCAAATGGTATTCTTTTTAATATAGTTCTGCCCTGCGTGGCACGGTCTGTTATGAATGATTTTACGAATGTTTTGAATTAATTAATATATGGTGGGGTTTCCATAAAAAAGAAGGTGTGCTCGGAAGGATCGCTGGAAGTGGTTTTATGAGGGCCTCAGGAGGAACAGCGCGTGTTATTAGGCCGCTGCTACGAATCAGCCGGATGATAGAGAAATCATCCGGCTAGCCAACCGTCACTGTCCGATCGCAGCAACACCATCCAGCAGCAAAAGCGTGCAACAGTTTCAGTGCAGCACCAGTGAAAACCCGACGAAGCTCCAATGCAGCTCTCATGGAGGACCACACGGCATGATAAAAGTTGCAACACAGCACTGCCGGTGTCCGGCTAAGTTCCATTGCAACGCCGACTATGCTTCCGGTGGCCCGGCCTATCTCCCTCAAAAAGAGCTGTTTTACGGTGATTGGGTTAGTATCCAGAGTACTTAGCAGTACTTACATGTCTGATCACGTCTGATTTTTATTAACCGTCCGATCTTGCGGGGAATTTTAATTGATTAAATTTAATATGTTAATTGCGATAAGGGCATAATGGTCCAGAGGAAATATCTTTTCTTGAACCGATCACCTGAGGACCAGATCCATGTCTACTCGATCCAGTTCGGAATCCTCCTTCGATGTATTCGTCGCCGCTCGCCGCTCCTGACCTTCTTTGTCCTCGACCTGCCTGGTGAGAGGAATAAATTCATCGTCCTCGTGCTTCTCCGTCCCCAGCCTCCCACGCCGTCACCGAAGAAGAAGAAGGCCGGATCTGCGCCGGCTGAATCGGCGGCGGCGGCGGGCGATCCCATCTCTTCGCGCGTACCATCATTAAGGTATGAATTCGCCTTGGCGTTCTGCTCGTTCTCTTGGCCGTTGCGCCCCTCCACCGTGCATGCAGTACAACCTCAACCCCACAAGATCC
>NW_021190964.1:0-1591 GCF_002162155.2 Triticum dicoccoides | reverse complement strand
GCTTGACTTTTAATATGTTTCAAAGATTCATGATCAGAATGTATAACAAATTCTTTGGGCCATAAATAATGTTGCCATGTTTCTAAAGTCCGAACAAGAGCATATAATTCTTTATCATAAGTAGAATAATTCAGACTAGGCCCACTCAATTTTTCAGAAAAGTATGCAACAGGTTTGCCATCTTGTAATAACACACCGCCTAATCCAATTCCACTAGCATCACATTCAAGCTCAAAAGTCTTATTAAAATCAGGAAGTTGGAGTAAAGGAGCATGTGTCAACTTATCTTTCAATACCGAGAAGGCTTCTTCCTGTGCGGTACCCCAAAGAAAAGGCACATCTTTCTTTGTAAGCTCATTGAGAGGTGCAGCAATGGTGCTGAAATCTCTCAAAACGCCTATAGAATCCAGCGAGGCCAAGAAAACTCCTCACTTGTGTGACCGTTTTGGGTTGCGGCCAACTCTCAATAGCTTCAATCTTGGCTTTATCAACTTCAATCCCTGTGGAGTAGCGACATAGCCAAGAAAAGATACTCGGTCGGTGCAAAAGGTGCACTTCCCAAGGTTACCAAACAAACGTGCATCACGTAGAGCAATAAAAACAGCACGTAAATGTTCCAAATGTTCTTCCAAAGATCTGCTATAAATCAATATGTCATCAAAGTAAACTACCACAAATCGTCCAATGAAAGCACGTAAAACTTCATTCATTAATCTCATGGAAGTACTAGGTGCATTGGTTAACCCAAAAGGCATGACTAACCACTCATATAATCCAAACTTAGTTTTGAATGCTGTTTTCCATTCATCTCCCAATTTCATACGAATTTGATGGTAGCCACTACGCAAATCAACTTTGGAGAATATTGTAGAGCCACTCAATTCATCAAGCATATCATCTAGCCTAGGAATAGGATGACGATAACGAATAGTAATATTATTAATGCCTCTACAATCAACACACATACATGATGTACCATCCTTTTTCGGCACTAGAATAATAGGAACAGCACAAGGACTAAGTGATAGAGGCGGAGGTGTCCCGTCTTTCGATGAGATGGTGGATTTCGCTTTGGTGGAAGTCGACTTTGACGATCCGACTACGAACGTGCGAGGACGTCGCGCCTTAGCAATCGCTAAACCAACTCCGAGAGGTTATTGACCACGCCGGAGCACGATCAACCTGACCACGAGGGTCTGTTTCCTGCGAGCAAACGAAGAACAAGCAAGAAACTAAGATTGCAATCTGGATATTGCGAATATAAGATGAAAGCTTTATTGATCAAGGTGGGGTTCTGTGACGCCTTTGTCTGGTCGTTGAACACAAACGAAGTACGCGAAGTTGCAGCTATGGCGAACTTTTAATCTAAACAAAACCCAAAGTCTAAACGATGCCCTAAGGGCTGTATACATGGAGGAAGAGGGGGGAATTTCGTGGCCCTTGGTGGAGGGGTCCGAAATCAACCCTATCTCTTGTTTCCCCACACATACGGACTCTAAAAATAGCCTATACTTATGTATTTCGAAATTACATGGGCCTGGCCCAATAATAAGGTGACGCAGCACCTAAAATAGCCTCGGGACGAAATTTA